>NC_041387.1:81932096-81991661 GCF_002162155.2 Triticum dicoccoides | reverse complement strand
CTGGGAGTATGTTTTGAAACTTAGACGAGTACTGGATCACAGCTAAGCCCCCAAGTTAGAGGATTGCTCTTCACCCGGAGTATGCTTTGAAACTTAGGCGAGTACGGGATCGCAGCTAAGCCCCCGAGTGGGAGGATTGCTCTTCACTCGGAGTATGTTTTGAAACTTAGGCGAGTACGGAATGGCAGCTAAGCCCCCGAGTGAGAGGATTGCTCTTCACCCGGAGTTTGTTTTGAAACTTAGGTGAGTACGAGATCGCAGCTAAGCCCCCGAGTGGGAGGATTGCTAGGCGAGTTGCTGATCCACTCGGAGCACAAGGTCTCCCTCCTGAAATGCACAGACTTTAATGTTTCGGGCGTGGAATCGACGAAGATCTTGGTGATAGATGGTCGACCGGATCAAGGCCATCTCTCTCTCTCTCTCTCTCTCTCTTCCTCCAGAAGATCAACAGCGTCTTGACGTGCCTGTTCTGCTTCAACTTCTGAGAAGAGTTCCACTCGAGACGCGTTGTGGAGCAAGTCACTCGGAAGTACGGCTTCAACTCCATATACCATGAAGAAGGGAGTTTGATCAGTCGACCGATCGGGAGTTGTCCTCAATCCCCACAGAACGGAAGGCAACTCAGTCACCCAAGCGCTTGCTGCATGCTTAAGGCCGCACATCAATCGGGGCTTCATCCCTTGGAGGATCAAACCATTTGCTCTTTCGTCTTGTCCATTCGACTGCGGGTGTGCAACGGATGCATAGTCGACCGAGTGCCTTGGGAAGCACAGAAAGCTCTGAATTCATCAGAATCAAAGTTTGAGACATTGTCTGTGATGATGTTGTGCGGAACTCCATATCTGAATATTATCTCTCTAATGAACGTGATGGTTGTGCTTGAGTCGAGGTTCTTGATGGGTTTGGCTTCAATCCACTTAGTGAACTTGTTGGCTGCCACAAATAAATGGGTGAAGCCGCTTCTGCCAGTCCTCAAGGCCCAACCATGCCGAGTCCCCAAACAACAAATGGCTAGACGAGTGGGATGGTCTTCAAGGCCGATGCAAGCGTGTGACATGTTCGAGTAAAACTGACAAACTTCACACTTCTCAACTATCTTTTTAGCCATTTTGTTTGCCCGCGGGTAGTAGAATCCTACTCGGTATGCTTTGGCCATGATGGTCCGGGAGGACGCATGGTGACCACAGGTCCCCGAGTGGATCTCGTTTAAGATCAGTCGACCTTCTTCTAGAGAGATACACCGCTAAGCAACACCAGTTACGCTTTCTCTGAAAAGTTGTCCACCTATAAATGTGAAGGCTTTGGATCTGTGAACGATCTGACGAGCCTCATCCTCATCTTTTGGAAGCTCTTGCCTGAGCAGGTATGCAATGTATGGCACTGTCCAGTCGGGGATGATTACCAAAACTTCCATGACTAGGTCGACAACCGCTGGGACTTCAACATCAGTCGGATTGGTTGATCTTATCAGTTGTGGCCCTCTGTAAAGGGGCCTGGAGATGCTCCAAGAACACATTACTGGGAATAGGCTTCCGAGTGGAACCTATTTTTGCCAGATCATTAGCTGCTTGATTCTTGAGTCAGGTATGTGGTGGAGCTCCAACCCTTCAAACTTCTTTTCTAATTTTCTCACTGCATTGTAGTATCCAGTCATGGTAGGGCTCTTTATATCCCACTCCCTCATCACTTAATTTACCACCAAATCTGAGTCGCCGTAAACCATCACGCGACGGATGCCGAGTGAGATGGCCATACGCAACCCATATAAAAGTGCTTTGTACTCAGCTTCATTATTGGAGGAATCAAAGTGAATCTGGAGAATGTAACTGAGCTTATCGCCTCTTGGGGATACTATGACCACCCCAGCGCCAAAACCATTCGACATCTTAGATCCATCAAAGAACATGGTCCAATGTTCCGGGTGAACTTGAGTCGGTTGTTGTTGCTCAATCCACTCGGCCAAGAAATCTGCAATTGCCTGAGACTTAATTGCCTTTTTTTGCTTCGAACTTGATATCGAGAGGAAGAAGTTCAATCGCCCACTTAGCCACTCGACTGGTTGCATCTCGACTGTTCAAAATCTTTGTCAATGGAGCATCACTGATGACTGAAACCGAGTGGTCTATGAATTAATGTGCAACTTTCTTCATGGTCAGATAAATTCCATAGACAAGCTTCAGGTAATGCGGATACCTTTGCTTGGACGGAGTCAGAACTTAAGAAATGTAATACACCGGGCGTTGAATTTTATAAGCTTTGCCCTCCTCCCCTCGCTCGACCGTGAGCACTGTGCTGACAACTTGTCCAGTCGCCGCGATATATAATAACATAGGCTCTTTGCTGACTGGAATAGCAAGCATCGGCTGGGTGGAAAGCGGGGCTTTGAGCTCTACAAACGCTACTTCAGCTTTAGGAGTCCACTCGAATGTATCCGACTTTTTCATCAGTCGGTAAAGAGGCAATGCCTTTTCACCGAGACGAGAAATGAACCGACTCAATGCATCCAAACAACCTGTAAGTTTCTGAACATCATGCACACGCACATCGTGTTTCATTCAGAGAATTGCTCCAATCTTTTCTGGGTTCACGTTGATCCCTCGTTCGGAAACGAGAAAACCGAGCAACTTCCCTCCCTGGCCTCCGAATGTGCACTTGGACGGGTTAATCTTGATGTCATATCTTCTTAGGTTGGCAAATGTTTCAGCAAGGCCAGTCAGCAGGTCAGAAATCTTGCATGCCTTGACCACGATATCGTCCATGTGTGCTTCCACGTTCCGACTGATTTGAGTGAGCAGGCACTTCTGGATCATGCGCATGAACATGGGACCAGCATTCTTGAGACCAAAAGGCATGGTAACATAGCAAAAACACCCGAATGGGGTGATGAAGGCTGTTTTTATATCATCGGGTCCATACAATTGGATCTGGTGGTACCTGGAATATGCATCCAAAAAGGACAAATGCTCACACCCCGCAGTCGAGTCGACAATCTGATTGATGTGGGGGAGAGGAAAATGATATTTCGGGCAGGCCCGATTGATATGCTTGAAGTCGATACACATACGAAGTGAATCATCTTTCTTAGGGACCATGGCGACATTGGCGAGCCACTTGAACTAGTAAATCTCACGGATGAACTCAACTGCCAAGAGCCGAGCCACTTCCTCGCCAATCGCCTTTCTCTTTTCCGCAGCAGACCGTTGGAGATGCTCTTTCACTGGTTTTGCTTTTGGGTCAACATGCAAATGGTGCTCAGCCAGCCCCTTGGTACACCCGGCATGTCGGATGGTTTCCATGCAAAGATGTCCTAGTTCTCACAGAGGAACTGGATGAGCGTGGTTATTATTTGCTGTCGAGTGTTGTTGAGATGTGAGTCAGGGCTGCAGTGGGGTTTTCCGGGTGGATATGAACATGCTTGGTCTCACCGGCCGATTGAAATGTGGACTATGAAGCAGATTTCTTGGACCGCAGCAAATCACTCGGATCTGCATTTTTCTGGTATTCCCGCATCTCCACTGATGCCATCTGCTCATCAGCAATCTTTGAGCCTTTCTGAAGGAACTCTTCTCCTCTCTGCCTATTTCCTGTGACTGTGATCACACCTTTGGGACCCGGCATCTTCAACTTGAGATATACGTAACATGGCCGGGCCATGAAACGAGCATATGCGGGCCTGACCAGAATGGCATGATAAGCACAGTGGAAATCCACCACCTCAAACGTCAACTTTTCCTTGCGGTAATTTTTGGAATCACCGAAAACCACATCAAGAGCAATCTGACCGAGTGACTTTGCCTTTTTTCCAGGAATGACACCATGGAACTGCATGTTACTCTCGCTGAGTTTGGACATCGGAATGCCCATCCCTTAGAGGCTCTCAGCATACAAAATGTTCAATCCACCGCCGCCATCCATAATGACTTTAGTCAGTCGGGTGCCCCCAATGACTAGGTCGACCACCAACGCTTGCCGCCCAGGAGTGGCAACATGCGTTAGGTGATCTGACTGGTCGAATGTAATGGGAGTCTTCGACCACCTCAAGTACATTGTAGTTGCCGGAGCAACCATATACACTTCCGTGTTAATGACTTTCACTCGACTTTTGCTCTCTACATCAGCAAAAATCATCAAGGTAGCATTGACCTTAGGTAACCACCATCTTCCTCTTTTTCCTCCTCCTTATCAGATTCCTTCTCACTGGGCTGGTCCTCTCGGAAGCTTTGAATCAAGAGTCGATACTACCGAGTGGTATGTTTGGATTGAATCAAGTTAACCTCTTCATCTTTCTTCGTGTGAATGTAACATGGTAAATCCAGAACATCCTGGCCTGACTGATCCTTCACCTTCTTGGGTTTCCACTGTGGTTTGAGTTTTCCTTTATATTTCCCTTGTGCATTCAGGACTGCATCCTCAGCAGGACCTATGGGTTCAGCTTTACGCTTTTGCTTCCGACTGGAAATTCCAGCTCCAGAGTCCCGGATGACTGGTTTTCCCTTGCCACTGCGGAGTCGGTCTTCCTCTTCACCATTAGCGTACCGAGTGGCTATTTCCATCATTCGGGCTAGAGTCATGTATCCAGAACAACCAAACTTCAGGATGAGCTCTCTGTATCGGTCGCCCTCTTTGAAGGCACAAACCGCCTGGTGATCTGACACATTTTCTACCACATGATGAAGGGTAGTCCATCTCTGGATGAAGTCTCTCAAAGTTACATTCGGCTTCTGAACACAGTGCTGCAATTCAGTCAGCCCAGCAGGTCGCTTGCAGGTGCCCTCAAATGTTTTGATGAACACTTGGGCCAAGTCATCCCAGCAGAAAATACTTCTAGGGGCCAACTGATTCAACCAGGCTCTGGCCGAACCCTCAAGCATCAGGGGAAGGTGCTTCATGGCTACATCATCATTACCTCCACCAATCTGCACATCCACTCGGTAATCTTCCAGCCAAGTGTCCGGCTTTGACTCTCCGGTGAACTTGCTCACGCTCGTAGCCAACCTGAAGTTGGGAGGGATCTCAGCCGATCGGATGGCCATATTGAAACACTCGGGCCCAGAAACAAATGCTCTGCTTCCAATCGGACAATCTCTGTCTTGCCCTTCTCTGTTTGCTCGACCTCGGTTGACCAAACCTTGCACAAGGAGTGACCTCACATCGAACCCCGACTCTCTTGGGTTGACTGGGGCTCTCCGCTCATCACCATATGAGCGCCTGTCGTCATACCGCCGGGGCGCGTACGACCCGCCCCTTGGAAGGGGAATAGGCACACGACGGTGGTCATCACGGGGAAACTGATGATCATACTGTCTGTGGCCTTGCCCCGGGCACTGATCCTGACGGGGACCACGATCTTCATGCTGCCGGGGCGACCTCGGACTGTGTGCCGACTGAACTGTGTCTGCAACCATAGACCTACTATGAATTCTGTTGCACGACTGGGAGACAGCAGAGTTCACCAACTTCTGAACGTGAGAGCTGAATTGACTCTGCTATCCATGCTGCTACTGCAACATTTTGGATCGGAGTATGGTATACCTGAGGTTCAGTTGGGAATAGCTATCGTGCACGTCGACTGGATTCAAGGATCCGCTGACGAGCGCGTTCGTCGAGTGCCTTCTGCAGATTTTCCAAACGCGTATGCTCAGCCAAGGTGGCCAAGCGCGCAACCTCCAAGGCCCGAGCCTCGGAGGTCTCCCCAATAATGGGGATCTGGAGCGCCTGGACGTTGCGACGATGCAGGTCCTCCCTCTGCTCCACAGTGAGGGCTTCAGGGATGTACTCGTCATGATCTTGTGATGGGCCCCCGCCACCGCCCCGGCCACCGCCGCTGCGACAAAATCCGGACGGACTGCACTGGGAGTCGACCATGAGGACCTCTGTCGCCGGATCTTGCTTTCGCACTCGGAAAGCAAATCCAAGTGATCAGTCGGTAGATCAAATAGATCGTAAAGGGATTCATCGGGCTCGATTGTCGTGACTTGAAGGGTGGTCGATTGGCGAGCCACCGCGTGATTCACCCAACATTGGAGCCGTGAACGGCCGGACCGCTTGCAATGGCAGGCGGACGCAACAGGAGCCGACCGATACTGGGTCGACGACTAACAAAGAAGGACGCCGCAGGCACTCGCACGGAAGTGCGCCACCCCACGGACAGGGAGGGCCTCGACGTTAAGGGGAGCTTCTTGGAGCCACGCGGAGTCGTCGGCGATGAAGACGAGCGCGCCGAGACGGATCTCGCGCCCTAAAGCCAAACCACCACCAGAAACTATGTTGATGGAGAACGAAATTTTCAACCTCACCGGAAGTCGTTCAGACGCTGGCCCCAAGGTGGGCGCCAACTGTCGTGGGAGTGAGTCTGACAGTAGGAGTAGGGGGTACGTAGGAGGAGGCAAGGTCCTAGCTATGGTGAGGTTGTACATGCAAGTTTATGAGTTCAGGCCCCTCTCAGAGGAGGTAACAACCCTACGTCTCGGTGCCCGGAGGCTTGTCGACTGGATTATGCGTGGAAGTTACAGGGGGTGCGAACCCTTGTGCTTGAGGAGGTGGTGGCTTATATAGAGTGCGCCAGGACCCTCGCAGCCCTCAGTTACACAGGGTTCAATGTGAGTTAAGACAAAGGTGTTACTGGTAACGCCAGCTATTAATGATCTTTTATGACTACAGAGTGAACGCCTAGCCGTTGCCATCCTAGGGTGGCTTTAGATCTTCTGTACTCTGAGTGATTTTTCATATGGTCGAGTGACTTTATTATGGTCGAGTGGAATTGGGGTATCCAAGTGGAATTTTCTATCGAGTGGATTGCACTTCAAGGTGGTTTCAGTCGGTATCCTCCATTGGACTTTGAATGTTTATGACTCTAGGGTAGTGTCCCTGGGTAGGGAGTCTAGGTCAGGCCTAAGACCCTACCCTAGGTACATGTCATCATCACATAGCCATGATAGGGGCCAACAACTGTTGGTGCTAGATGTGTTAACTGGGATGTGCATGCCCGAAGGTGGACTACTCCAGCCCACAATCGAGCTAGATCCACTCTCGATAACATTCGCCGGTAGCAGCGCGCGAGAGAGAAGTGACACGCTAGGTGCAATCTCTCCACGAGACCGGCTGATGCCCGGTGCACCTCGTTAAATCTGCATGATTTGGCAAACCTCGTCGCCCCATCAAGTTCGTACGCGGGGATGTTGCATCCACACGCCCTGGACACCATGCCACCACATCTAATCGCGCAAGCGTCACTTCGCCCTACTCTCAATTGAGAGAGGAGAGAAACACCACCCACCATGCCCCAACATCCCCTCATCAGGAACCCGTAGTCGATGTCGAGTCACGCCACCATAGGCAGAAGTGAATATGCCTTGTGATGATTGAGACCCTGCCACCATTGTCCATCGAGCGGGCACTGCTCACCAGCTTTTTCACGTGACGACGAGGAGGGCAAAGAAGGAGGAAGAGGTCGAGGCGGCAGGCGGCTAGCATTCACCTGTGACATCCCCTAGGAGTGACACGAGCGAGGGGGTTTTATCTTGCCATACAAATTTTTTGTTGATGTTGATGAGGGAGGAAGAGGAGAGACAAAATAAAACTACACATGAACCTCATTGCCTTGCATAATATATTTTCTAATGTCTGCTCAGTTTTAGTATCTCTTTGTTTCGTAATTCTTGTCGTGGTTTCATTTAAGGAGTATACATTATTTATTCATGATAGTTTTCAGATCGATGAGGTGGTAATTACTTATATCAATGGATAATAATGTCCCTAAGTATAAGTGAATCATAAATCGAATTCACAATGTTACATTTTGGACCCTGATAAGAGCATCTCGAACAGACGCGCAACAAGCGGCACGCTAAAACAGTTTTTTGCGCACAAAAATAGCGGTTTTTTGCGCGCGGCAGGGCACTGGCTCCAACAGCGGCTGCAAAAAATTGCGCGCGCGGCCCGCTCCAACAAACGCGCAAAAAAGGCGCAAGCGAGCAACAGAACACAAACTAATTCAAACCAAATAGATAATTCATCAACGATACAAATAGCAAAGTTCAACCAAACAACACAAACTAGTCCGATACAAATAGCAAAGTTCAACCAAACATCACAAACTAGAAACTACGAAGACTACCCCGAGTCATTGTCCTCCTCCTCCTCGCTTGTGTCCCAAGAAACGCGTCTACCCACCGCTCATCATCGCTAAAGAAGAATGACGCTTGTCCCAGATCGCACTGCGATATCGCCAGTGCCTTCCGACGACGCCTATCCGCCCGTTCCGCGCGCCGCCTTGCCCTCCTCTCGGCCCAAAAGGCGTTCTCGTTGGTGACGTCCTCTGGGTGGCGCTGGCGCCACTCCATCGTGGCTCGCTCGTTCGCCTCGGCGACGAGGAGGCGGCGCTGCTGCCGACGGTGTTCCTGATGGTCGGCGTCAGTTACTAGCCACAGCAAAGGGGCGAGGATCCTGCACCTGCTCGTGCGTCAAGACGTCCTGGAAATTCATCTGTGCGTGAGGCCTCGAGAGCCGCCACGCCGCCGCATCGTACGCGCGGGCGGCCTCGTGGGGGGTGTCGAAGGTGCCGAGGTCGAGGTGCACGTAGCCGGACCGAATCTCAGCATAGAAGGTGCTGGAGGGGCGCACACCGCGGTAGCCCGAAGCTCCCCGGCGGCCCGACGGCATGGTGGCGCGTCAGCGGCGAGGCGAGAAAGCGGCAGAGAAAGCGGGGAGAGAGCGGGAGAGGGCGCGTGGCGATGTGGATAGCGATGGAACAGTGCGTGGCAGGCGCTTCATTTTATAGAAGCGGCGCACCAAATTTAGCGCGCGACCGCCCACTTTTCGCCGTGCGCGTGATCGTTTCCCGCGCGCCTAATTCTGCCGCCACGCTGGAGGGCGAAACCGCCCCACGCGCGCTAAAATCTCACTTTACCGCGCGCGCGTGTTTTTTCAGCCACTGTTGGAGATGCTCTAAGTACCACATGTGTGACATGAAGCAATTCCATCCTGAGATTTTTTGATAGCAACTTTAGTTGTGAAGCATGGCAATTTTTTGTTTGATGACAAGTTTCTGTTTTCTTTTGACTTTTTTTCGGATGACAATTTTAGTTGTAGGGTCTTCACTATGTAAGACAAAATGGGTGTCAAATTTGCTTTTTGGACATTTGGCATCGGTGCCCTATGTTGTCCAGCCGGTGCCGAACTAAAAATTCTGGGCATCGATGCATCAACTTGCTTTGATGCCATATTCCTGGGTCCAATAAACTAAACGAGCGATGTCCTTTCTCACGCAAAGAAACAACCCGAGACACTGGTGGTTAGGTAGCTCGGCTACTATATTACTTGTTTATATGTATGTGGGTCCGAACTGGACAATGCCAAATCTTCTATATTCTGTGCCCGACGCTAAAAAAATGTTCGATTACAATTTGCCTACACGTGGCTCGCTTTACAAAAATGTGTCACCAATCATATAGTTTTTTTTAGTTCACCGATCACATAGTTTTTCTTTTTGAACATCAGTACAAACACAAGCGCTCATATACACGCGCATACACTCATCCCTATGAACGCACACAGGCACACCCTACCCCTATGAGCACCTCCGAAAGACTGAGTCGGCATATCATCTTAAAATTTACGAAGTCACGTAGGCACCTCGTCGTCAACGGGAGCGTCTCCTCCCACTGAATGCGCATCACCGAAAATCTTGAAATAAATTCAGGAATAAATGCGAGCCCCGAGATTTGAACCCTGATGGACTGGGCATATCACAGTCTCTCAAACCATCCAATCACAGATTGGTTCGCACCGATCACATAGTTGAGGGCCTAAAAACGTCTGTGTTAATACCTTACATGTGACATTTATCATTTGCGTACATTTTAGCTTTGATCCGGCACAACATACACACTCGTCTATTTTCTCCGGTTGGATGCAACGCCGCCGTTTAACGCGACCACCGCCGACTCGACGTGATCCAGCAGGTACCCGAAGATCTTCTCCTTCAGCCGGTCGACGGCCGCCGTCCGCAGCCCGACGTCATCCAGCCAGTCGTTGACCCTCTTGAGCTGCCCCAGCGTCCCGGCCACGTCGGCTTCGAGCAGCCGGTCCACGTGCCCGACAAACCACGCGCACATCTCCTCCCCGAGCTCCCTCGCCGCGGTCTCCAGCCAGGTGGCGGCCTCCGCCGCGGCGAGGCGGAGACGGCAGGCGACTCGGTGCCGCGCTTCCTGGACGACGACGAGGCGGTGTAGAGGGAGAAAGGCGCCAGGTCGGCGGTGACCGCCGCGTGCAGCCACTCGCCGGCGTGGCCACTCCGTTGCTGGTTGCCGAGAGCGGCGGTGGAGCGGGTGATCGCGGCTTGGAGCGCGAGGAACTCGTCGACGGTGTGCTGGGGCGACTGCTTGCCGGCGGTGGCGGCCAAATCCGCGAAGGCACTGTGTAAAGCAAATCTGGTCAGTTCGTTCTCATATTATGGTTTTACCTTCAGTGTGATTTCACCGAAATTTTGAAAATTTCATTCATTTTGGTACATACTGAAATATTTTGAAAACTACTAGTACATATCCTAAAGACTGAAGAGCAGATCACCTGAGACATCTGAGCACAATCTCTGCAGCAGAAGCTTCCTGCATGGCCTCCACAGCAGCCATCTCTGCAGCATCCCTATAACTCATGACTCCCTACAGGTCATGTACAACACCATTTTTGAGAACTAGGCAAAAATTTGCAACTTAAAACAGGACAATCCTGACGCATCCAAACAGAAGTTTCTGAACGAACTGTACCGATCCGAGAGTCTGGAGGGCCGGTGGAAGCGACTCCCATGAGGCGCCCATCGTCGTCGCCGATGTCGAACGGGGAGGAGAAACCTTGACCATGTCGTCCGGCGATGCACCGCCGGGAGTGGGAGGTCGCTTCTCGCTCGTCTTGGCGGCAATGCTGGGGCTTCTCTGCGCGCCGGGCTTGTGGAGAACATCTGGTTTAGGAGATGGAGTGGGTCTTTGCTTAGTCCTGGAGATGATATTGGTCTTGCTCTCCCTTTTCTGCAGTGGTTTCTCCTCTGCCGGTTTTCTGCTTCTTGGAACCTGAGTGTATTAGCAGGTACTGTATACATCAAAATGCTATTTCAGCTTTCACTGTGATCAACAATGTATGTAGCAATCGTCGCTTTTTAACACGTATGATCATGTCCCCCGCAAAAAAAACCACGTATGATCATGTCTCACTAGTAGAACACAAAACTCTTCAACTCAAAATCTACGAAAGTTGTGCTAAAGTTGCGACAATTAATATTGATCAGAGGGAGAACAATGTTTTTCGGCATTTTACATGGAAGAAGTTACTACCCTCAAGTTCGCTCTGTTTCCTGACAGCCATGGTAGCTTCGAATTGCAAAAGATGATTCACTGAAGAAGAGACAAATTGGCTGTTGTAGCCAAACGACCATATGAAAAGGCAGAGATTTGGCACACAACCGTGAATCTTATTAGGTGCACCTAATTCTGTTTAAGTTTCACTCAAAGACGAGCTCTCAATCAGCAAAAGGTGAATCACTCGATTATAGTAATCATAACAACTTGCCATTAGAAGCCTAGTGACTGCCGTGGTTAGGAAAATAGTTGTGATGTCCATCTCAAGAAAAGTTACATGCGTCACCACTCACCGCAGACCAACCAGTGCCACCTTGTCATGGAGAAAGGGAATGCTTGATGTGAAATTGCCAATAACAATAGTAGGAGTACCATTTCATAAGCTATCACTGATGAAAGAAAATTTTCGAAGAAAATGCAACCCCTCCATTTCTAAATAGACGATGTCTTAAAGTTTGCACAATCTCAAATATACAAGTTTGGCCCTACATTTTGCACAAAATCGATAAAATTTTATAAAACTATGATATTATGGAAAAGAAGTTAGAGCAGTTATGATGATATTATTTTCACCTCATCAAAGGAAAAAAAGCTCCACTCATTTTTTTTAAGCTGCACGCTTTCTAGAATGTCTTCTATTTTGGAACAGAGGAAGTACAGACACTTTCACCTAGGACATCATTTGTACAAATCTGGCAACAAGGAAAGTACTGTATTTAGGTACTAAAGATGCAAATGAATATAACTTCTCATAAGTGAACTGATAACTGATGACTGTGACGAGTGTTGTGCTTGCCCATGAAACTGCAATTATGTGACTCAACTCTCTGCATTTTCAGTGGAATTGAACAGAGATGGAGAAGTGGAGAAAACTTGCACGCACTCAGATTTCTGGTGCAATGCGTCAGGGAAAATGATACTCGTATTGTGTTTGTACAAAACGGGAGATTTTGCAGGACAATAGACAGTAGTGCCTTCTAAGTTCTTAGAATATTCTCAAAACTCTCATGTTGTGACACTAACAGAAATTTTCCTTTCTCTGGAAGAAAGAGGGCAGAGGTGGGCACGATTTTTTTCCTGACATGGTGGGTTAGATTTCTGTAAAAATATAAATTAAACAATGACAAAAGATTTAACGGGGGTGCCTGCCATTGACACCGACGAACTCACCGAGGAACTCCGCACCAGCGTCGCCGCCGCCCCCTTGCTCCTTTCCCCGCTGATCACGTCACCGGTCACCCTCTCCTTCTGATCGCCCGCGCTCCCCGTGCACCCCCAGCTCCTCCTCGTCGCCTTCGGTCCAGACTCCGCAGGCGACGACCTGGCTGGCCTCGTTCCGGAAGGCGAAGCCGGGCGCACGGCTGCAGTTGCAGGCCTCGCCTTGGGCGCCTGCTGTGGCGCCAAACGCGAGCCCCTCCTCGTCCCCGACGACGACGACGGTCGCGGAGGTGTAGGGGTGGGAGCAAACCTCACGACGGTGGGCCTCCTGCCCGCATGGGCGGCGGCAGCCCCCCTGTCCTCCTCGTTGATGCTCCTGAGAGAGGACGTGGACATGTTGAGCGAAGAAGACGACCTCTTGACGTCCAGCGACTCGAATCGTCTGTGTGATGGCTGGCTTGATCTCTTGGGTTTCTCCATGGAAATTTGCTACGTACGGTGGCTCTTGTTTCTTTGAGGTAGATGATGGGTAGCTTGGTAACTTGATTAGACTTCGGTGGTCGCCGGCCGGAGCTAGTGACCTGCCGGCAGTATTTGTAGCGATGTTTGTCTAGCAAGTGGGCTAGCTAGCGTTATTAGCAACTGACAGGTATGGTCACCATTAATCAAAGTTACTCGAATCGCCGGCTTCTGCAAAATTCAACACGAAATCAGAGGCCGCGCACAAGCTAAACACAAAAGATCAAACAAAAAACTATGCAACGAAACCCAAATATATGCAACAGAAATGTTGCATATATGCAACAATAACAATCTAACATTTCTCTTAACACAAAATATTACATGCATGCAACAGTAAGAAATTAAAATGTCTACGACACATGTGTCGACAAGATGCAACAACGGATCAAGATTAGCTGAAGTTATATTGGTGCAACACAATAAGAACTTGCATCAAAAGTTAACCTATCCAACAAAAGATCCCAAACTTGCACAACAAAATCACAAACACAGGTGTAGAGTCGAGGTTATGGTGAAGAGGGGTGTTCTCTACCAGGTTCTCCACAAGAGCCTACACATGCATGTTTACACCAAAATAAAGTGTGGAACCTGTAAGATTTGGGAAACCACTCGTTGTGGTGCCTTGTATTGGTCAATATATAGAGGTTACAAGGCAGAGTTCGTATCGTGCAATACACAGACACCTATACAAGGACTACACATATACAATTGTATGTCTATACAAATACAATACGGTTATATATTCTAACACCCTCCCTCAGTCGTAAACGGGCGTCGACGAATGTTAAGACTGTCTCAAAAATCCAAGAAGAGAGGTGATGGCAATCCTTTGGTGAAAATGTCCGCAAATTGAGAAGAACTCGGAACGTGAAGAACCCGGACCTCGCCTGTGGTGACACGGTCTCGTACAAAGTATAGATCGATCTCCACATGCTTGGTGCGCTGATGATGAACGGGATTCGGTGTCATGTAAAAAGAGCTCACATTGTCACAAAAAAACCACAGTGGCACCAGTCACCGGTCGATGAAGCTCCTGAAGAAGTTGTCGTAACCAACATGTTTCAGCCACCACATTTGCAACTGCCCTGTATTCGGCCTTGCTACCTCTTGAGCACTGCGTTGGTTTTCCTTGAAGAGGAAAGGGTGATGCAGTAAAGTAGCGTAAGTATTTCCCTTAGTTTTTGAGAACCAAGGTATCAATCCAGTAGGAGGCTCCTCAAAACTCCCACGCACCTACACAAACAAATAAGAACCTCGCAACCAACGCAATAAAGGGGTTGTCAATCCCTTCACGGTAACTTGCGAAAGTGAGATCTGATAAAGATAATAAGATAAGATAAATATTTTTGGTATTCTTATGATATAGATGGAAAAGTAAAGATGCAAATAAAAGTAGATGAAAACTTATATGATAAAAGATAGACCCGGGGGCCATAGGTTTCACTAGTGGCTTCTCTCAAGATAGCATAAGTATTACGGTGGGTGAACAAATTAATGTTGAACAATTGATAGAAAAGCGCATAGTTATGAGATTATCTAGGCATGATCATGCATATAGGCATCACGTCCGTGACAAGTAGATCGAAACGATTCTGCATCTATTACTATTACTCCACACATCGACCGTCTCCTGCCTGCATCTAGAGTATTAAGTTCATGAAGAACAGAGTAACGCATTAAGAAAGATGACATGATGTAGAGGGATAAACTCATACAATATGATATAAACCCCATCATTTTATCCTCGATGGCAACAATAGAATACGTGTCTTGCTGCCCCTGCTGTCACTGGGAAAGGACACCGCAAGATTGAACCCAAAGCTAAGCACTTCTCCCATTGCAAGAAAGATCAATCTAGTAGGCCAAACCAAACTGATAATTCGAAGAGACTTGCAAAGATAACTTAATCACACATAAAAGTATTCAGAGGAGATTCAAATATTTCTCATAGATAAACCCACAATTCATCGGATCTCGACAAACGCACGGCAAAAAGAGTTACATCAAATAGATCTCCAAGAAGATCGAGGAGAACTTTGTATTGAGATTCAAAGAGAGAGAAGAAGCCATCTAGCTAATAACTATGGACCCGAAGGTCTGTGGTAAACTACTCACAACTCATCCGAGATGCCTTGGAGATGATGTAGAGGCCCTCCATGGTCGATTCCCCCTCCGGCGGAGCGCCGGCGAAGGCACCAAGATGGGATCTCACGGATACAGAAGGTTGCGGCGGTGGAATTAGGTTTTCGTGGTCGCTTTTGATGTTTTCAGGGTACGGGTGTATATATAGGAGGAAGAAGTAGGTCGGTGGACGCTCGAGGGGCCCACGAGGGTGGGGGGCCCGCCCACCCCCAGGCGGCGCGTCGGGCACCCTCGTGGCTGGCTCGCTTTTTGCTTGACTTCCACTCCAAGTCCCCTGGATTGCGTTTGTTCCAAAAAGATCGCTCCTGAAGGTTTCATTCCGTTTGGACTTCGTTTGATATTCCTTTTCTTCGAAACACTAAAATAGGCAAAAAAACAACAATTCGGGATGGGCCTCCGGTTAGTAGGTTAGTCGCAAAAATGATATAAAAGTGTAAAGTAAAGCCCATAAACATCCAAAATGGGTAATATAATAGCACGGAACAATAAAAAATTATAGATACTTTGGAGACGTATCAAGCATCCCCAAGCTTAATTCATGCTCGTTCTCGAGTAGGTAAATGATAAAAACGGAATTTTTGATGTGGAATGCTACCTAGCATAATTCTCAATGTAATTTTCTTTATTGTGGCATGAATGTTCAGATCCAAATGATTCAAAATAAAAGTTCATATTGACATAAGCAATAGTAATACTTCAAGCATACTAACTAAGCAATCATGTCTTCTCAAAATAACATGGCATTAGAAGGTTCATCCCTACAAAATCATATAGTTAGGCTATGTTTCAATTTCATCACACAAAATACTCCCATCAAGAACAACCCCGGTTTCAGCCAAGCAATTGGTTCATACTTTTTAACGCGCTTCAGCTTTTTTCAACTCTCACGCAATACATGAGCGTGAGCCATGGATATAGCACTATGGGTGGAATAGAATATGATGATGGAGGTTGTGTGGAGAAGACAAAAAAGGAGAAAGTCTCACATTGACGAGGATAATCAACAGGCTATGGAGATGTCCATCAATTGATGTCAACATGAGGAGTAGGGATTGCCATGCAACGGATGCAATAGAGCTATAAATGTAAGAAGGCTCAACAAAAGAAACTAAGTGGGTGTGCGTCCAACTTGCTTGCTCACGAAGACCTAGGGCGTTTTGAGGAAGCCCATCGTAGGAATATACAAGTCAAGTTCTATAATGAAAAATTCCCACTAGTATATGAAAATGACAACATAAGAGACTTTCTATATGAAGAACATAATGCTACTTTGAAGCACAAGTGTAGAAAAGGATAGTAACATTGCCCCCTTTTTTTGGGGGCCTTTTTTTTCTTTGGCCTTTCTCCTTTTTTTCCCTTTTTTCTTTTTGGCCTTTCTTTTTTTTAATTGGGGACAATGCTCTAATAATGATGATCGTCACATTTCTATTTCTTTACAACTCATGAATTACAACTCAAAACTAGAACAAGATATGGCTCTATATGAATGCCTCTGGCGGTGTACCGGGATGGGCAATGAATCAAGAGTGACATGTATTAAAAATTATGCATGGTGGCTTTGCCACAAATACGATGTCAACTACATGATCATGCAAGGAAATATGACAATGATGATGCATGTCATGATAAACGGAACGGTGGAAAGTTGCATGGCAATATATCTTGGAATGGCTATGGAAATGCCATAATAGGTAGGTATGGTGGCTATTTTGAGGAATATATAAGGAGGTTTATGTGTGATAGAGTGTATCGTATCATGGGGTTTGGATGCACTGGGGAAGTTTGCACCAACTCTCAAGGTGAGAAAGGGCAATGCACGGTACTGAAGAGGCTAGCAATGATGGAAAGGTAAAAGTGTGTATAATCCATGGACTCACATTAGTCATAAAGAACTCATATACTTATTGCAAAAGTTTTATTAGCCCTCGAAGCAAAGTACTACTACGCAATTTCCTATGGGGAGGTTGGTAGGAGTTAACCATCGCGCGCCCCCGACCTCCGCACAAGGGAAGGCAATCAAAAGAACACTCCATGCAATAAATTTCTTACACAATACCATACATGCATGCTACGGGACTTGCCAACTTCAACACAAGTATTCATTCAATTCACAATCACCCAACTAGCATGACTCTAATATCACCACCTCTATATCTCAAAAAATTATCAAGCATCAAATTGATCATATCATCCAATTCACTTTCTATGATAGTTTTTATTATACCCAACTTGGTTGCTCATCATTCCAGGACCAATTTTATAACATAGCAAATACCATGCTGTTCTAAGAGACTCTCAAAATAATATAAGTGAAGCATGAGAGATCAACAATTTCTACAAAATCAAACCACCGTCGTGCTCTAAAAGATATAAGTGAAGCACTAGAGCAAAAACTATCTAGCTCAAAAGATAAAAGTGAAGCACATAGAGTATTCTAATAAATTACAAATCAAGTGGGTTTCTCCCAAAAGGTGTGTACAACAAGGATGATTGTGGTAAACTAAAAAGCAAAGACTAATATCATACAAGACGCTCCAAGCAAAACACATATTATGTGGCGAATAAAAATATAGCTCCAAGTAAAGTTACCGATAGACGAAGACGAAAGAGGGGATGCCTTCCGGGGCATCCCCAAGCTTAGGCTTTTGGTTATCCTTGAATATCTTGGGGTGCCATGGGCATCCCTAAGCTTAGGCTCTTGCCACTCCTTATTCCATAGTCCATCAAATCTTTATCCAAAACTTGAAAACTTCACAACACAAAACTCAACAGGAAATCTCATAAGCTCCGTTAGTGCAAGAAAGAAGAACCACCACATAAGGTACTGTAATGAACTCATTATTTATTTATATTGGTGTTAAACCTACTATATTTCAACTTCTCTATGGTTCATACCCACCAATACTACCCATAGATGCATCAAAATAAGCAAACAACACACGAAAAACAAAATCTGTCAAAAACAGAACAGTCTGTAGCAATATGTAACTTTTGAATACTTCTGGAACTCTAAAACTCCTAAAATAATAGAAAGTCTTGGGCAATTTGTCTACTGATCGACAGAAAAAAGAATCAACGCAAAATCACGTTTCTGTGAATTACTAAAATTATTTTTGTGCGCGTAAAAGTTTCTGTTTTTCAGCAGAATCAAATTAACTATCACCGTAGGTTATCTTATAGGTTCTACTTGGCACAAACACTAACTAAAACATGAAAACACATCTAAACAGAAGCTAGATGAAATATTTATTACTAAACAGGAACAAAAAGTAAAGAACAAAAATAAAATTGGGTTGCCTCCCAACAAGCGCTATCATTTAACGCCCCTAGCTAGGCATTGAGATTTCAATGATGCTCACATGAAAGACAAGAATTGAAGCACAAAGAGAGCATCATGAAACACATGACAAACACAATCTAAGTCTAACATACGTCCTATGCATTGGCATCTTATAGATAACCAAATTATCATAGCAAGCAAAAACTAGCATATGCAAGGAAGCGGAAAGAAACATTAGCAATCTCAACATAACGAGAGGTAATTTAGTAACATGAAAATTTCTACAATCATATTTTTCTCTCTCATAATAATTACATGTGGGATCATAAGCAAATTCAACAAAATAGCTATCACATAAAATATTTTCAACACGATCCACATGCATGCAAAGTTGACACTCTCCCAAAATAGTGGGATTAACATTAACTAAAGTCATGACCTCTCCAAAGATATAAGTGAAGCACATAGAGTATTCTAATAAATTCCGATTCATGTGTGTTTCTCCCAAAAGGTGTACAGCAAGGATGATTGTGGTAAACTAAAAAGCAAAGACTCAAATCATACAAGACGCTCCAAGCAAAACACATATCATGTGGTGAATAAAAATATAGCATCAAGTAAAGTTACCGATGGATGAAGACGAAAGAGGGGATGCCTTCGGGGGTATCCCCAAGCTTAGGCTTTAAGTTGTCCTTGAATTTTACCTCGGGGTGCCTTGGGCATAGCCAACCTTAGGCTCTTTCCACTCCTTATTCCATAATCCATCAAATCTTTGTCCAAAACTTGAAAACTTCACAACACAAAACTCAACAGAAAATCTCATGAGCTCCGTTAGTGCAAGAAAACAAACCACCACTTTAAGGTACTGTAATTAACTCATTATTTATTTATATTGGTGTTAAACCTACTGTATTCCAACTTCTATATGGTTCATACCCCCCGATACTAGCCATAGGTTCATCAAAATAAGCAAACAACACATGAAAAACAGAATCTGTCAGAAACAGAACAGTCTGTAGTAATCTGTAACTCTCGAATACTTCTGGAACCCCCAAAATTCTACCAAAATAGGAATTCCTAGAGAAATTTTTTATTAATCTTCTACAAAAAGAATCAACTTAAGCACATTTTTTGTGATTTATGAGAATTATTCTTGTGCGTTCAAAAGTTTCTGTTTTTCAGCAAGATCAAATTAACTACCACCCAAGAAGATCCTATAGGTTTTACTTGGCACAAACACTAATTAAAACATAAAAACACATCTAACCAAAGGCTAGATGAATTATTTTTTACTAAACAGGAACAAAAAGCAAAGAACAAAAATAAAATTGGGTTGCCTCCCAACAAGCGCTATCGTTTAACGCCCCAAGTTAGGCATTGAGATTTCGATGATGCTCACATGAAAGACAAGAATTGAAGACCAAAGAGAGCATCATAGAACACGTGACAATCACATCTAAGTATAACATACTTCCTATGCATAGGCATCTTATAGGCAAACAAACTATCATAGCAAGCAAAAACTAGCATATGCAAAAAGCAGAAAGAAACAATAGCAATCTCAGCATAACGAGAGGTAATTTAGTAACATGAAAATTTCTACAACCATATTTTCCTCTCTCATAATAATTACATGTAGGATCATAAGAAAATTCAACAAAATAGCTATCACATAACATATTCTCAACACGATCCACATGCATGCAAAGTTGACACTCTTCCAAAATAGTGGGATTAACATTAACTAAAGTCATGACCTCTCCAAACCCACTTTTATCAAAAATTTCATAAGATTGAACATTCTACAAATATGTGGGATCTAAAGTTGACACTCTTCCAAACCCACTTTCAATAATATTGCAAACACTATTATCAATCTCATATTCATCATGGGGCTTAAATAAATTTTCAAGATCATAAGAAGAATCACCCCAATCAAGATCATTGCAACAAGTAGTAGACATAGCAAAATTAGCATCCCCAAGCTTAGGGTTTTGCATATTATTAGCACAATTGACATCAATAGAATTTATAATAAAATTATTGCAATCATGCTTTTTATTCAAAGATCTATCGTGGATTGCTTCATAAAGTACTTCATCACAATTTTCAGATTCACGAATTTCAAGCAAAACCTCATAAAGATAATCTAGTGCACTCAACTCACTAGCAATAGGTTCATCATAATTGGATCTCTTAAAGAGATTAGAAAGGGGATGAGGATCCATAACTTTTAGCAAGCGAAGATTCAAGCAAAAAGAAGACACATGGTAACACAAGATCGAACGGAAGGAGGGCGAAGAAAAGGCAAAGGTGAAGTGGGGGAGAGGAAAACGAGAGGCAAATGGCAAATAATGTAATGCGAGGGAGATGAGTTTGTGATGGGTACTTGGTATGTCTTGACTTGAGCGAAGACCTCCCGGCAACGGCACCAGAAATCCTTCTTGCTACCTCTTGAGCACTGCGTTGGTTTTTCTTGAAGAGGAAAGGGTGATGCAGTAAAGTAGCGTAAGTATTTCCCTCAGTTTTTGAGAACCAAGGTATCAATCCAGTAGGAGGCTCCTCAAAAGTCCCACGCACCTACACAAACAAATAAGAACCTCGCAACCAACGCAATAAAGGGGTTGTCAATCCCTTCACGGTAACTTGCAAAAGTGAGATCTGATAGAGATAATAAGATAAGATAAATATTTTTGGTATTTTTATGATATAGATGGAAAAGTAAAGATGCAAATAAAAGTAGATGAAAACTTATATGATAAAAGATAGACCCGGGGGCCATAGGTTTCACTAGTGGCTTCTCTCAAGATAGCATAAGTCTTACGGTGGGTGAACAAATTACTGTCGAGCAATTGATAGAAAAACGCATAGTTATGAGATTATATAGGCATGATCATGCATATAGGCATCACGTCCGTGACAAGTAGATCGAAACGATTCTGCATCTACTACTATTACTCCACACATCGACCGACTCCTGCCTGCATCTAGAGTATTAAGTTCATGAAGAACAGAGTAACGCATTAAGAAAGATGACATGATGTAGAGGGATAAACTCATGCAATATGATATAAATCCCATCTTTTTATCCTCGATGGCAACAATAGAATACGTGCCTTGCTGCCCCTGCTGTCACTGGGAAAGGACACCGCAAGATTGAACCCAAAGCTAAGCACTTCTCCCATTGCAAGAAAGATCAATCTAGTAGGCCAAACCAAACTGCTAATTCGAAGAGACTTGCAAAGATAACTTAATCACACATAAAAGAATTTAGAGCAGATTCAAGTATTTCTCATAGATAAACTTGATCATCAACCCACAATTCGTCGGATCTCGACAAACACACCGCAAAAAGAGTTACATCAAATAGATCTCCAAGAAGATCGAGGAGAACTTTGTATTGAGATTCAAAGAGAGAGAAGAAGCCATCTAGCTAATAACTATGGACCCGAAGGTCTGTGGTAAACTACTCACAACTCATCGGAGAGGCCTTGGAGATGATGTAGAGGCCCTCCGTGGTCGATTCCCCCTCCGGCGGAGCGCCAGCGAAGGCACCAAGATGGGATCTCGCGATACAGAAGGTTGCGGCAGTAGAATTAGGTTTTCGTGGTCGCTTCTGATGTTTTCAGGGTACGTGAGTATATATAGGAGGAAGAAGTAGGTCGGTGGATGCTAGAGGGGCCCACGAAGGTGGGGGGCACGCCCACCCCCAGGGGGCGCGCCGGGCATCCTCGTGGCCGCCTCGCTTGTTGCTTAACTTCCACTCCAAGCCCCGTGGATTGCGTTTGTTCCAAAAAGATCGCTCCCGAAGGTTTCATTCCGTTTGGACTTCGTTTGATATTCCTTTTCTTCTGAAATAGGCAAAAAACAACAATTCGGGCTGGGCCTCCGGTTAGTAGGTTAGTCCCAAAAATTATTTAAAAGTGTAAAGTAAAGCCCATAAACATCCAAAACTAGTAATATAATAGCATGGAACAATAAAAAATTATAGATACGTTGGAGACGTATCAGGCCTCGACGCTGGAGCGGGAGACCGTTCTTGGGGAACGTTGCATAAAATAAAAAATTTCCTATGTTCACCAAGATCAATCTATGAGTTCATCTAGCAACGAGAGAGAGGAGTGCATCTGCATACCCTTGTAGATCGCGTGCGGAAGCGTTCAAGAGAACGGGGTTGAGGGAGTCGTTCTCGTCGTGATCCAAATCACTGGAGATCCTAGCACCGAACGGACGGCACCTCCGCGTTCAACACACGTACGGTCAGCGTGATGTCTCCTCCTTCTTGATCCAGCAAGGGGGAAGGAGAGGTTGATGAAGATCCAGCAGCACGACGGCGTGGTGGTGGATGCAGCAGGGCTCCGGCAGGGCTTCGCCAAGCAACTACAGGAGGGAGAGGTGTAGCAGGGAGGGGAGGGAGGCGCCAGGTGTTGGGTGCGGCTGCCCTCCCACCCACCCTCTTTATATAGGGACATCAGGGGGCGCCGGCCCTAGAGATGGGATCTCTAGGGACGGGCGGCGGCCAAGGGGGGAAACTTGCCCCCCAAGGCAAGTGGAGGCACCCCCTCCCCTAGGGTTGCGAACCCTAGGCGCAGAGGGGGCCCAGGGGGGCGCACCAGCCCACCAGGGGCTGGTTCCCCTCCCACTTCAGCCCATGGGGCACTCTGGGATAGGTGGCCCCACCCGGTGGACCCTCGGGACCCTTTCGGTGGTCCCGGTACAATACCGGGTGACTCTGAAACTTTCCCGATGGCCGAAACTCGACTTCCCATATATAATTCTTTACCTCCGAACCATTCCGGAACTCCTCGTGACGTCCGGGATCTCATCCGGGACTCCGAACAACTTTCGATTTGCTGCATACTCATATTCATACAACCCTAGTGTCACCGAACCTTAAGTGTGTAGACCCTACGGGTTCGGGAGACATGTAGACATGACCGAGACGGCTCTCCGGTCAATAACCAACAACAGGATCTGGATACCCATGTTGGCTCCCACATGCTCCTCGATGATCTCATCGGATGAACCACGATGTCGAGGATTCAAGCAACCCGGTATACAATTCCCTTTGTCAATCGGTATTTTACTTGCCCGAGATTCAATCGTCGGTATCCCAATACCTCGTTCAATTTCATTACCGGCAAGTCACTTTATCGTATCGTAATGCATGATCCCGTGACCAGACACTTGGTCACTTTGAGCTCATTATGATGATGCACTACCGAGTGGGCCCAGTGATACCTCTCCGTAATACGGAGTGACAAATCCCAGTCTCGATCCGTGTCAACCCAACAGACACTTTTGGAGATACCCGTAGCATACCTTTATAGTCACCCAGTTACGTTGTGACGTTTGGTACACCCAAAGCACTCCTACGATATCCGGGAGTTACACGATCTCATGGTCTAAGGAAGAGATACTTGACATTGGAAAAGCTCTAGCAAAACGAACTACAAGATCTTGTGCTATGCTTAGGATTGGGTCTTGTCCATCACATCATTCTCCTAATGATGTGATCCCGTTATCAACGACATCCAATGTCCATAGTCAGGAAACCATGACTATCTGTTGATCAACGAGCTAGTCAACTAGAGGCTCACTAGGGACATGTTGTGGTCTAAGTATTCACACGCGTATTATGATTTCCGAATAATACAATTATAGCATGAATAAAAGACAACTATCATGAACAAAGAAATATAATAATAATCCTTTTATTATTGCCTCTAGGGCATATTTCCAACAGTCTCCCACTTGCACTAGAGTTAATAATCTAGTTACATTGTGATGTATCGAACACCCATAGAGTTCTGGTGTTGATCATGTTTTGCTCGCGGAAGAGGTTTAGTCAATGGATCTGCGACATTCAGATCCGTATGTACTTTGCAAATATCTATGTCTCCATCTTGAACATTTTCACGGATGGAGTTGAGAGGACGCTTGATGTGCCTGGTCTTCTTGTGAAACATGGGCTCCTTCGCAAGGGCAATAGCTCCAGTGTTGTCATAGAAGAGAGTGATCAGCCCCGACGCATTGGGTATGACTCCTAGGTCGGTGATGAACTCCTTCATCCATATTGCTTCATGCGCTGCCTCCGAGGCTGCCATGTACTCCACTTCACATGTAGATCCCGCCACGACGCTCTGCTTGCAATTGCACCAGCTTACTGCTCCACAATTCAACATATACACGTATCCGGTTTGTGACTTAGAGTCATCCAGATCTGTGTCGAAGCTAGCGTCGACGTAACCCTTTACGACGAGCTCTTCGTCACCTCCATAAACGAGAAACATGTCCTTTGTCCTTTTCAGGTACTTAAGGATATTCTTGACCGCTGTCTAGTGTTCCTTGCCGGGATTACTTTGGTACCTTCCTACCAAACTTACGGCAAGGTTTACATCAGGTCTGGTACACAGCATGGCATACATAATAGATCCTATAGCTGAGGCATAGGGGATGACACTCATCTCTTCTTTATCTTCTGCCGTGGTCGGGCATTGAGCCGAGCTCAATCTCACACCTTGCAATACAGGCAAGAACCCTTTCTTGGACTGATCCATATTGAACTTCTTCAATATCTTATCAAGGTATGTGCTTTGTGAAAGACCTATGAGGCGTCTCGATCTATCCCTATAGATCTTGATGCCTAATATGTAAGCAGCTTCTCCAAGGTCCTTCATTGAAAAACACTTATTCAAGTAGGCCTTAATGTTGTCCAAAAGTTCTATATCATTTCCCATCAAAAGTATGCCATCTACATATAATATGAGAAATGCTACAGAGCTCCCACTCACTTTCTTGTAAACGCAGGCTTCTCCATAAGTCTGCATAAACCCAAACGCTTTGATCATCTCATCAAAGCGAATGTTCCAACTCCGAGATGCTTGCACCAGCCCATAAATGGATCGCTGGAGCTTGCATACCTTGTTAGCATTCTTAGGATCGACAAAACCTTCCGGCTGCATCATATACAGCTCTTCCTTAAGATAGCCGTTAAGGAATGCCGTTTTGACGTCCATCTGCCATATCTCATAATCATAGTATGCAGCAATTGCTAACATGATTCGGACGGACTTCAGCTTCGCTACGGGAGAGAAAGTCTCATCGTAGTCAACCCTTTGAACTTGCCGATAACCCTTAGAGACAAGCCGAGCTTTATAGATGGTAACATTACCATCCGCGTCCGTCTTCTTCTTAAAGATCCATTTGTTTTCTATCGCTCGCCGATCATCGGGCAAGTCAGTCAAAGTCCATACTTTGTTTTCATACATGGATTCTATCTCGGATTGCATGGCTTCTAGCCATTTGTTGGAATCTGGGCCCGCCATCGCTTCTTCATAGTTCGAAGGTTCACCATTGTCTAACAACATGATTTCCACGCAGGGTTGCCATACCACTCTGGTGTGGAACGTGTCCTTGTGGACCTACGAAGTTCAGTAGCAACTTGATCCGAAGTACCTTGATCATCATCACTAATTTTCTCTCCAGTCGGTGTAGGCACCACAGGAACATTTTCCTGAGCTGCACTACTTTCTGGTTCAAGAGGTAGTACTTCATCGAGTTCTACTTTCCTCCCACTTACTCCTTTCGAGAGAAACTCTTTTTCCAGAAAGGATCCGTTCTTGGCAACAAAGATCTTGCCTTCGGATCTAAGGTAGAAGGTATACCCAATGGTTTCCTTAGGGTATCCTATGAAGACGCATTTTTCCGACTTGGGTTCGAGCTTTTCAGGTTGAAGTTTCTTGACATAAGCATCGTATCCCCAAACTTTTAGAAATGACAACTTAGGTTTCTTCCCAAACCATAATTCATACGGTGTCGTCTCAACGGATTTAGACGGTGCCCTATTTAGAGTGAATGTAGCTGTCTCTAGAGCGTATCCCCAAAATGATAGCGGTAAATCGGTAAGAGACATCATAGATCGCACCATATCCAATAGAGTGCGATTACGACGTTCGGACACACCATTACGTTGAGGTGTTCCAGGCGGCGTGAGTTGTGAAACGATTCCACATTTTCTTAAGTGCGTACCAAATTCGTGACTTAAATATTCTACTCCACGATCTGATCGTAAGAATTTTATCTTTCGGTCACGTTGATTCTCTACTTCATTCTGAAATTCCTTGAACTTTTCAAAGGTCTCAGACTTGTGTTTCATCAAGTAGACATACCCATATCTACTTAAGTCATCAATGAGAGTGAGAACATAACGATATCCTCCGCGAGCCTCAACACTCATTGGACCACACACATCAGTATGTATGACTTCCAATAAGTTGGTTGCTCGCTCCATTGTTCCAGAGAACGGAGTCTTGGTCATTTTGCCCATGAGGCATGGTTCGCATGTGTCAAATGATTCATAATCGAGAGACTCTAAAAGTCCATTAGCATGGAGCTTCTTCATGCGCTTGACACCAATGTGACCAAGGAGGCAGTGCCACAAGTATGTGGGACTATCGTTATCAACTTTACATCTTTTGGTATTCACACTATGAATATGTGTAACATTACGTTCGAGATTCATTAAGAATAAACCATTGACCATCGGGGCATGACCATAAAACATATCTCTCATATAAATAGAACAACCATTATTCTCGGATTTAAATGAGTAGCCATCTCGTATTAAACGAGATCCAGATACAATGTTCATGCTCAAACTTGGCACTAAATAACAATTATTGAGGTTTAAAACTAATCCCGTAGGTAAATGTAGAGGTAGCGTGCCGACGGCGATCACATCGACCTTGGAACCATTCCCGACGCGCATCATCACCTCGTCCTTCGCCAGTCTCCGCTTATTCCGCAGCTCCTGCTGTGAGTTACAAATATGAGCAACGACACTGGTATCAAATACCCAGGAGTTACTACGAGCACTGGTAAGGTACACATCAATTACATGTATATCACATATACCTTTAGTGTTGCCGGCCTTCTTGTCTGCTAAGTATTTGGGGCAGTTCCGCTTCCAGTGACCATTCCCTTTGCAATAAAAGCACTCAGTCTCAGGCTTGGGTCCATTCTTTGACTTCTTCCCGGCAACTGGCTTACCGGGCGCGGCAACATCTTTGCCGTCCTTCTTGAAGTTCTTCTTACCCTTGCCCTTCTTGAACTTAGTGATTTTATTGACCATCAACACTTGATGTTCTTTCTTGATTTCAACCTCTGCTGACTTCAGCATTGAAAATACTTCAGGAATAGTCTTTACCATCCCCTGCATATTGTAGTTCGTCACAAAGCTCTTGTAGCTCGGTGGGAGCGACTAAAGGATTCTGTCAATGACCGCCTCGTCCGGGAGGTTAATGTCCGGCTGGGACAGGCGGTTGTGCAACCCAGACATTTTGAGTATGTGCTCACTGACAGAACTATTTTCCTCCATCTTACAACTATAGAACTTGTCGGAGACTTCATTGTAACACCCACGATGCGGCTATATCTCCCACGTGTCGAAGCACGACTTAGAGGCATAACCGCATAGTGGTTTTGTCGCAAGAAGGGTCATCTTCTCACAATCCCATGTAATGAACAAGAATGGGATAAAGAGAGTTGGCTTACAATCGCCACTTCACACAATACATAAATTAAGATCATACATCATTCAAAATACACTCATAGACCGGCTACGGTCAAGTTCAAATGAAAAGAAGACAATCCCAAATGCTAGATCCCCGATCGTCCCGACTGGGCTCCACTACTGATCATCTAGAAACGATACATAGTAACGACCAAGGGCCTCATCAAACTCCCACTTCAGCTTAGTTGCGCCATCTGCGCTGGTATCATCGGCACCTGCATCTGTTTTGGTAGAATCTGTGAGTCACGAGGACTCAGCAATCTCACACCCGCGAGATCAAGACTATTTAAGCTCATAGGTAGGAAAAGGGGTAATATGGTGGAGCTGCGGCAAGCACTAAGCATATATGGTGGCTAACATACACAAGTGAGAGCGAGAAGAGAAGCAACGCGTCGGTCGAGAAGCTAGAAGTGATCAAGAAGTGATCCTGAAACTACTTACGTCAAACATAACTCAAACCGTGTTCGCTTCCCGGACTCCGCCGAGAAAAGACCATCACGGCTACACATGCTGTTGATGCATTTTAAAGAGGTCAAGTGTCAAGTTATCTACAACCGGACATTAACAAATTCCCATCTGCCTCATAACCGCGGGCACGGCTTTCGAAAGATTATATACCCTGCAGGGGTGTCCCAACTTAGCCCATCACAAGCTCTCACGGTCAACGAAGGATATACCTTCTCCCGGGAAGACCCGATCAGCCTCGGAATCCCAGTTCGCAAAACATTTCGACAATGGTAAAACAAGACCAGCAAAGCCGCCCGAAGTGCCGACAAATCCCGATAGGAGCTGCACATATCTCGTTCTCAGGGCACACCGGATGAGCCAGACATCGGGTTGGCATAGACCCTGGTTGCCCAAGGGGCGCCGGACATCGCTCAGGTTGGACCAACACTCGAAGGAGCACTGGCCCGGGGGGGTAAATAAAGATGACCCTTGGGCTCGCGAAAACCCAAGGGAAAAGGGCTTAGGTGGCAAATGGTAAAACCAAGTTTGGGCCTTGCTGGAGGAGTTTTATTCAAAGCAAACTGTTAAGGGGGTCCCATAAATCACCCAACCGTGTAAGGAACGCAAAATCAAGGAACATAACACCGGTATGACGGAAACTAGGGCGGCAAGAGTGGAACAAGTCACCAGGCATAAGGCCGAGCCTTCCACCCTTTACCAAATATATAAGGTGCATTAATTTAAATAGGAGATATTGTGATATCCCAAAAATATCCATGTTCCGACCAGGAACCAACTTCATCTTCACCTGCAACTAACAACGCTATAAGAGGGGCTGAGCAAAAAGCGGTGACATAGCCAAACAACGGTTTGCTAGGACAGGATGGTTAGAGGTTTGACATGGCAATAGGGAGGCATGGTAACCAATGGCAGGTAGAGCTAACATAGCGATAGAGCGAGTAGTAGCAAGCAAAGATAGAAGTGATATCGAAGGTATGGTCATCTTCCCTGCAAGGTTCTCAGAGTTGTTGAAGGCTTGGTCCTCGTAAGCGTTCTCAACAGGTTCCTCGTGCACGTACTCGTCTCCCGGCTCTACCCAAAGCAAGAACACAAGCAAATGAACCACAATAAATCACGGTGCAATGCGCAAGCAACATGATGCAATACATGTCATGATATGCGAGATGTGATATGCAATGCGTATGCGTGCTTCGGAAGGAAAGATGATGAACAAGGCATCAACTTGGCAAACAAAGTATGCCGCGGGAAAGATGAGATGATTTCGGTTGAAATCGATATAAAGATCACCGGATTCGGATGCACGGTTTGCAAATGACAAGCAAGACATGATATGAAGCAAACTGCTTAAAACAGCAACATGGTCACTTGGATGCAAAGTATAAATAAGCTATAGCACCCAAACACATGAACAAAATGCATAGCAGTGATGTACAGGAGATGCTCTATGAAACATGAACACTGAGCTCAATCTACAAACCACTAGAGCATGACTAAAATAGCATGGCAAAAATGCAAAAGATAACAGTTTCTACAGACTTGGTGAAAATACTAGACATAGCAGAAACAGATTCAACATGGCATCTTTACAAGCTTGATTAACTCACTACCAGGCATGTCATGGCATGGAACAAGTACTAGCATGAAGTAGGCATGAAAATGAAGCTATCCATGTGCAAAACAACCACATAGCATATTTGCATGAACAAACACATAAAAGACAAAACAACAACATGAAGTGAGATGACATGTTCATGAACTTGCTCAAATGCAGAAACTAATGCCCCCACTGGATTGGTGGGATTTTTCTACCCCAAAAACATATATAATATGTTGGGGTTGCTATAGAAAAATATTCACAAGTGCATTAAGTTAAAACCTGCCCTAAAAGAAAACCTCAGCATATGCCAAAACTGGCATGTTCCGAAATGGAATAAAACAGAAAACCTGCGGGGGGCTGGGTGTGTGTATGACACGAGGGGCCGAGGCGTCAGTGTCTCATGAAAGAATAAAAACCACCAAAAATCTGTGGAGAACCTAGGATTCAAACCCAGGTCTCCTGGTTGGAATCGCGGGTGTGCTACCAGTTAGGCTAGGACGGGGCTGCTGGTTTGGTAGGGGCTCGGCTCCTCTTGAGGCAACCTGAAGCGGGTACGGGTCCCTTCTCATCTGCACCAAAGAAGTCGCCGGCGGTGCCTGCGAGCAACGACGACGACCACCGGAGCCAAGGGGTACCGGCGGGGGTGCGGGATAGGCCAGGGAGTGCGGGTGCAGCGCCGCATGTGTGGGAATGTGCGTGCTTGTGGAGCAACTGCGGGAGTTGGTGTGCGGGGTACTCAAGCTCGAGCATCTGCTCGACTCGGGCTACGACGAGCACGACGGGCAGGGGGAAGCAGCAGGGTGCGGCGCGGGCATGTGTGAGAGAGTGCGCGCATGGGTGTGTTGGGGAACGTTGCAGAAAATTAAAATTTTTCCTACGGTTTCACCAAGATCCATCTATGAGTTTATCTAAGCAACGAGTCTAGGGAGAGAGTTTGCATCTACATACCACGTGTAGATCGCGTGCGGAAGCTTGCAAGGTGATGAAGTAGTCGTACTCGACGTGATCCAAATCACCGATGACCTGCGCCGAACGGACGGCACCTCCGCGTTCAACACACGTACGGAACAGCCACGTCTCCTCCTTCTTGATCCAGCAAGGAAGGGAGGAGAGGTTGAGGGAGATGGCACCAGCAGCAGCACGACGGCGTGGTGTTGGTGGAGCTGCAGTACTCCGGCAGAGCTTCGCTAAGCACTATGGAGGTGGAGGAGGTGTTGGGGAGGAAGAAGGAGGCAACCAAAGGCCAGGGCGTTCAGGTATGAAGTCCCTCCTCTCCCCCCACTATATATAGGGGTGCCAAGGGGGGGTGGCCGGCCCTAGGAGATCAAATCTCCTAGGGGGTGCGGCGGCCAAGGGGGGTTTTCCCTCCCCCCAAGGCACCTAGGAGGTGCCTTACCCTCCTAGGACTCTTGCCCCCTTGAACCCTAGGCGCATGGGCCTATGTGGGGCTGGTGCCCTTTGCCCATTAGGCCAAGGCGCACCCCCTTACAGCCCATGTGGCCCCCCGGGACAGGTGGACCCACCCGGTGGACCCCCGGGACCCTTCCGGTGGTCCCGGTACAATACCGATAACCCCGAAACTTGTCCCGATGCCCGAAACAGGACTTCCCATATATAAATCTTTACCTCCGGACCATTCCGGAACTCCTCGTGACGTCCGGGATCTCATCCGGGACTCCGAACAACATTCGGGTTACTGCATATACATATCCCTATAACCCTAGCGTAACTGAACCTTAAGTGTGTAGACCCTACGGGTTCGGGAGACATGCAGACATGACCGAGACTCTCTTAGTCAATAACCATCAGCGGGGTCTGGATACCCATGATGGCTCCCACATGCTCCTCGATGTTGTCATCGGATGAACCACTATGTCGAGGATTCGATCAAACCCTGTATGCAATTCCCTTTGTCAATCGGTACGTTACTTACCCGAGACTCGATCGTCGGTATCCCAATACCTTGTTCAGTCTCGTTACCGGCAAGTCACTTTACTCGTACCGTAATGCATGATCCCGTGTCCAACACCTTGGTCACATTGAGCTCAATATGATGATGCATTACCGAGTGGGCCCAGAGATACCTCTCCGTCATACGGAGTGACAAATCCCAGTCTCGATCCGTGTCAACCCAACAGCTACTTTCGGAGATACCTGTAATGTACCTTTATAGTCACCCAGTTACGTTGTGACGTTTGGTACACCCAAGGCATTCTTACGGTATCCGGGAGTTACACGATCTCATGGTCGAAGGAAGAGATACTTGACACTTGCAAAGCTCTAGCAAAACGAACTACACGATCTTTTATGCTATGCTTAGGATTGGGTCTTGTCCATCACATCATTCTCCTAATGATGTGATCCCGTTATCAACGACATCCAATGTCCATAGTCAGGAAACCATGACTATCTGTTGATCACAATGAGCTGGTCAACTAGAGGCTTACCAGGGACATAGTGTGGTCTAAGTATTCACACGTGTATTACGATTTCCGGATAATACAGTTATAGCATGAATAAAAGACAATTATCATGAACAATGAAATATAATAATACTTTTATTATTGCCTCTAGGGCATATTTCCAACAGTCTCCCACTTGCACTAGAGTCACCAATCTAGTTACATTGTGATGAATCGAACACCCATAGAGTTATGGTGTTGATCATGTTTTGCACGCGAGAGAGGTTTAGTCAGTGGATCTGCGACATTCAGATCCGTGTGCACTTTGCAAATCTCTATGTCTCCATCTTGAACATTTTCACGGATGGAGTTGAAACGACGCTTGATGTGCCTGGTCTTCTTGTGAAACCTGGGCTCCTTTGCGAGGGCAATAGCTCCAGTGTTGTCACAGAAGAGTTTGATCGGCCCCGACGCATTGGGTATGACTCCTAGGTCGGTGATGAACTCCTTCACCCAAATCGCTTCATGTGCTGCCTCCGAGGCTGCCATGTACTCCGCTTCACACGTAGATCCCGCCACGACGCTCTGCTTGCAGCTGCACCAGCTTACTGCTCCACCATTCAACATATACACGTATCTGGTTTGTGACTTAGAGTCATCCGGATCTGAGTCGAAGCTAGCGTCGACGTAACCCTTTACGACGAGCTCTTTGTCTCCTCCATAAACGAGAAACATGTCCTTTGTCCTTTTCAGGTACTTCAGGATATTCTTGACCGCTGTCCAGTGTTCCTTGCCGGGATTACTTTGGTATCTTGCTACCAAACTTACGGCAAGGTTTACATCGGGTCTGGTACACAGCATGGCATACATAATAGATCCTATGACTGAAGCATAGGGGATGACACTCATCTCTTCTTTATCTTTTGCCGTGGTCGGTGACTGAGCTGAGCTCAGTCTCATACCTTGTAACATAGGCAAGAACCCCTTCTTGGACTGATCCATTCTGAATCTCTTCAAAATCTTATCAAGGTATGTACTTTGTGAAAGACCTATGAGGCGTCTCGATCTATCTCTATAGATCTTGATGCCTAATATATAAGCAGCTTCTCCAAGGTCCTTCATTAAAAAACACTTATTCAAGTAGGCCTTAATGCTGTCCAGAAATTCTATATTATTTCCCATCAGGAGTATGTCATCTACATATAATATGAGAAATGCTACAGAGCTCCCACTCACTTTCTTGTAAACGCAGGCTTCTCCATAAGTCTGCATAAACCCAAACGCTTTGATCATCTCATCAAAGTGAATGTTCCAACTCCGAGATGCTTGCACCAGTCCATAAATGGATCGCTGGAGCTTGCATACTTTGTTAGCGTTCTGAGGATCGACAAAACCTTCCGGCTGCATCATATACAGTTCTTCCTTAAGATGCCCGTTAAGGAATGTTGTTTTGACGTCCATCTGCCATATCTCATAATCATAGTATGCGGCAATTGCTAACATGATTCGGACGGACTTTAGCTTCGCTACGGGAGAGAATGTCTCGTCGTAGTCAATCCCTTGAACCTGTCGATAACCCTTAGCGACAAGTCGAGCTTTATAGATGGTAACATTACCATCCGCGTCCGTCTTCTTCTTAAAGATCCATTTGTTTTCTATCGCTCGCCGATCATCGGGCAAGTCTGTCAAAGTCCATACTTTGTTTTCATACATGGATTCTATCTCGGATTTCATGGCTTCAAGCCATTTGTTGGAATCCGGGCCCGTCATTGCTTCTTCATAGTTCGAAGGTTCATTGTTGTCTAACAACATGATTTCCAGGACAGGGTTGCCGTACCACTCTGGTGTGGAACGTGTCCTTGTGGACCTACGAAGTTCAGCAGTAACTTGATCCGAAGTACCTTGATCATTATCATGGTTTTCCTCTTCAGTTGGTGTGGGCATCACAGGAATGGTTTCCTGTGCTGCGTCACTATCCCGCTCAAGAGGTAGTACTTCATCGAGTTCTACTTTCCTCCCACTTACTTCTTTCGAGAGAAACTCTTTTTCCAGAAAGCATCCGTTCTTGGCAACAAAGATCTTGCCTTTGGATCTTAAGTAGAAGGTATACCCTATAGTTTCCTTAGGGTATCCTATGAATACGCATCTTTCCGACTTGGGTTCGAGCTTTTCAGGTTGAAGTTTCTTGACATAAGCTTCGCATCCCCAAACTTTTAGAAACGACAGCTTAGGTTTCTTTCCAAACCATAATTCATACGGTGTCGTCTCAACGGATTTAGACGGTGCCCTATTTAAAGTGAATGTAGCTGTCTCTAGAGCGTATCCCCAAAATGATAGCGGTAAATCGGTAAGAGACATCATAGACCGCACCATATCCAATAGAGTGCGATTACGACGTTCGGACACACCGTTTCACTGAGGTGTTCCAGGCGGCGTGAGCTGTGAAACGATTCCACATCTCTTTAAGTGTGTACCAAATTCGTGACTTAAGTATTCTCCTCCACGATCTGATCGTAAGAATTTTATCTTTCGGTCACGTTGATTCTCCACCTCATTCTGAAATTCCTTGAACTTTTCAAAGGTCTCAGACTTGTGTTTCATTAAGTAGACATACCCATATCTACTCAAGTCATCTTTGAGAGTGAGAACATAACGATATCCTCCGCGAGCCTCAACGCTCATTGGACCGCACACATCGGTATGTATGATTTCCAACAAGTTGGTTGCTCGCACCATTGTTCCGGAGAACGGAGTCTTGGTCATTTTACCTAAGAGGCATGGTTCGCACGTGTCAAACGATTCATAATCAAGAGACTCTAAAAGTCCATCGGCATGGAGCTTCTTCATGCGCTTGACACAATGTGACCAAGGCGGCAGTGCCACAAGTATGTGGGACTATCGTTATCAACTTTAAATCTTTTGGCATCTACACTATGAACATGTGTAATATTACGCTCGAGATTCATTAAGAATAAACCATTGACCATCGGAGCATGACCATAAAACATATCTCTCATATAAATCGAACAACCATTATTCTCAGACTTAAATGAGTAGCCATCTCGTATTAAACGAGATCCAGATACAATGTTCATGCTCAAACTTGGCACTAAATAACAATTATTAAGGTTCAAAACTAATCACATAGGTAAATGTAGAGGCAGCGTGCCGACGGCGATCACATCGACTCTGGAACCATTCCCGACGCGCATCGTCACCTCGTCCTTCGCCAGTCTCCGTTTATTCCGCAGCTCCTGCTGTGAGTTACAAATATGAGCAACGGCACCGGTATCAAATACCCAGGAGTTACTACGAGTACTGGTAAGGTACACATCAATCACATGTATATCAAATATACCTTTGGTGTTGCCGGCCTTCTTATCTGCTAAGTATTTGGGGCAGTTCCGCTTCCAGTGACCCTTCCCCTTGCAATAAAAGCACTCAGTCTCAGGCTTGGGTCCATTCTTTGACTTCTTCCCGGTAACTGGCTTACCAGGCGCGGCAACATCTTTGCCGTCCTTCTTGAAGTTCTTCTTACCCTTGCCCTTCTTGAACTTAGTGGTCTTATTGACCATCAACACTTGATGTTCTTTCTTGATTTCAGCCTCTGCTGACTTCAGCATCGAAAACACTTCAGGAATGGTCTTTTCCATTCCCTGCATGTTGTAGTTCATCACAAAGCTCTTGTAGCTTGGTGGGAGCGACTGGAGGATTCTGTCAATGACCGCCTCATCTGGGAGGTTAATGTTCAGCTGGGTCATACGGTTGTGCAACCCAGACATCTTCAGGATGTGCTCACTGACAGAACTGTTTTCCTCCATCTTACAACTGTAGAACTTGTCGGAGACATCATATCTCTCGACCCGGGCATGAGCTTGAAAAACTAGTTTCAGCTCTTCGAACATCTCATATGCTCCGTGATGCTCAAAACGCTTTTGGAGCCTCGGTTCTAAGCTGTAAAGCATGCCGCACTGAACGAGGGAGTAATCATCAGCGCGAGACTGCCAAGCATTCATAATGTCTTGGTTCTCTGGGACGGGAGCGTCACCTAGCGGTCCTTCTAGGACATATTGTTTCCTGGCAGCTATGAGGATGATCCTCAGGTTCCGGACCCAGTCCGTATAGTTGCTGCCATCATCTTTCAGCTTGGTTTTCTCTAGGAACGCGTTGAAGTTCATGTTGACATTAGCGTTGGCCATTGATCTACAAGACATATTTGCAAAGGTTTTAGACTAAGTTCATGATAATAAAGTTCTAATCAAATTATGAACTCCCACTTAGATTAGACATCCCTTTAGTCATCTAAGTGTTACACGATCCGAGTCGACTAGCCCGTGTCCGATCATCACGTGAGACGGACTAGTCATCGTCGGTGAACATTTTCATGTTGATCGTATCTTCCATACAACTCGTGTTCGACCTTTCGGTCTCCGTGTTCCGAGGCCATGTCTGCACATGCTAGGCTCGTCAAGTTAACCCTAAGTGTTTTCGCTGTGTAAAATTGTCTTACACCCGTTGTATGTGAACGTAAGAATCCATCACACCCGATCATCACGTGGTGCTTAGAAGCGACGAACTGTAGCAACGGTGCACAGTTAGGGGAGAACACTTCTTGAAATTTTATAAGGGATCATCTTATTTACTACCGTCGTCCTAAGTAAACAAGATGCATAATACATAATAAACATCACATGCAATTATATAGTTGTGACATGATATGGCCAATATCATATAGCTCCATTGATCTTCATCTTCGGGGCTCCATGATCATCTTGTCACCGGCTTGACACCATGATCTCCATCATCGTGTCTTCATGAAGTTGTCACGCCAACGACTACTTCTACTTCTATGACTAACGTTTAGCAATAAAGTAAAGTAGTTTACATGGCGTTATTCAATGACACGCAGGTCATACAAAAAATAATGACAACTCCTATGGCTCCTGCCGGTTGTCATACTCATCGACATGCAAGTCGTGAATCCTATTACAAAGAACATGATCTCATACATCACAATTCATCATTCATCACAACTTCTGGCCATATCACATCACATGATCAATCGCTGCAAAAACAAGTTAGATGTCCTCTAATTGTTGTTGCATCTTTTACGTGGCTGCAATTGGGTTCTAGCAAGAACGTTTTCTTACCTACGAATCACCACAACGTGATTTTGTCAACTTCTATTTACCCTTCATAAGGGCCCTGTTCATCGATTCCGCTCCAACTAAGGTGGGAGAGACAGACACCCGCCAGCCACCTTATGCAACTTGTGCATGTCAGTCGGTGGAACCGGTCTCACGTAAGTGTACGTGTAAGGTTGGTCCGGGCCGCTTCATCCCACAATACCGTTGAGCAAGAAAAGACTAGTAGAGGAAAGTAAGATGACAAAATCCACGCCCACAACAAAGTTGTGTTCTACTCGTGCAAAGAGAACTACGCATAGACCTAGCTCATGATGCCACTGTTGGGGAACGTTGCAGAAAAATTAAAATTTTTCCTACGGTTTCACCAAGATCCATCTATGAGTTTATCTAAGCAACGAGTCTAGGGAGAGAGTTTGCATCTACATACCACTTGTAGATCGCGTGCGGAAGCTTGCAAGGTGATGAAGTAGTCGTACTCGACGTGATCCAAATCACCGATGACCTGCGCCGAACGGACGGCACCTCCGCGTTCAACACACGTACGGAACAGCCACGTCTCCTCCTTCTTGATCCAGCAAGGAAGGGAGGAGAGGTTGAGGGAGATGGCACCAGCAGCAGCACGACGGCGTGGTGTTGGTGGAGCTGCAGTACTCCGGCAGAGCTTCGCTAAGCACTATGGAGGTGGAGGAGGTGTTGGGGAGGAAGAAGGAGGCAACCAAAGGCCAGGGCGTTCAGGTATGAAGTCCCTCCTCTCCCCCCACTATATATAGGGGTGCCAAGGGGGGGTGGCCGGCCCTAGGAGATCAAATCTCCTAGGGGGTGCGGCGGCCAAGGGGGGTTTTCCCTCCCCCCAAGGCACCTAGGAGGTGCCTTACCCTCCTAGGACTCTTGCCCCCTTGAACCCTAGGCGCATGGGCCTATGTGGGGCTGGTGCCCTTGGCCCATTAGGCCAAGGCGCACCCCCTTACAGCCCATGTGGCCCCCCGGGACAGGTGGACCCACCCGGTGGACCCCCGGGACCCTTCCGGTGGTCCCGGTACAATACCGATAACCCCGAAACTTGTCCCGATGCCCGAAACAGGACTTCCCATATATAAATCTTTACCTCCGGACCATTCCGGAACTCCTCGTGACGTCCGGGATCTCATCCGGTACTCCGAACAACATTCGGGTTACTGCATATACATATCCCTATAACCCTAGCGTAACTGAACCTTAAGTGTGTAGACCCTACGGGTTCAGGAGACATGCAGACATGACCGAGACTCTCTTAGTCAATAACCATCAGCGGGGTCTGGATACCCATGATGGCTCCCACATGCTCCTCGATGTTGTCATCGGATGAACCACTATGTCGAGGATTCGATCAAACCCTGTATGCAATTCCCTTTGTCAATCGGTACGTTACTTACCCGAGACTCGATCGTCGGTATCCCAATACCTTGTTCAGTCTCGTTACCGGCAAGTCACTTTACTCGTACCGTAATGCATGATCCCGTGTCCAACACCTTGGTCACATTGAGCTCAATATGATGATGCATTACCGAGTGGGCCCAGAGATACCTCTCCGTCATACGGAGTGACAAATCCCAGTCTCGATCCGTGTCAACCCAACAGCTACTTTCGGAGATACCTGTAATGTACCTTTATAGTCACCCAGTTACGTTGTGACGTTTGGTACACCCAAGGCATTCTTACGGTATCCGGGAGTTACACGATCTCATGGTCGAAGGAAGAGATACTTGACACTTGCAAAGCTCTAGCAAAACGAACTACACGATCTTTTATGCTATGCTTAGGATTGGGTCTTGTCCATCACATCATTCTCCTAATGATGTGATCCCGTTATCAACGACATCCAATGTCCATAGTCAGGAAACCATGACTATCTGTTGATCACAATGAGCTGGTCAACTAGAGGCTTACCAGGGACATAGTGTGGTCTAAGTATTCACACGTGTATTACGATTTCCGGATAATACAGTTATAGCATGAATAAAAGACAATTATCATGAAAAATGAAATATAATAATACTTTTATTATTGCCTCTAGGGCATATTTCCAACAGGGTGCAGCAAGGCATGGAGGAGCTCGGCTAGGAGGATCCGGAGCAGGAGGTGCACATGGGCTGTCTCTGAACTACCGAACTGAAGAAAACTTCAGAACTCGCCTCGGTGCGCCAGGAACACGACAACGGCGAGATCTTGGCCGCTCCTACGGAGACCGATCGACGAAACGAAAAGAGCAGGGGGGAGGATGGGTATACCTAGTATACCTATGACAAGGAGGTGACGCCGGTGGCACAGCAGATCGACAGCGGGGAGGCGAAGATTTCCGGTGGACTTGCTGTCCGAGAAGGAGACGACGTAGAGGACGAAGAGGACGTCGGGGAAGGCATCCTTGGGCTAGGATCGGCGTCAGAATGAACTCGGGGAGGCGATGCGGTGCTCGGGGTCGACGGAGGGGAAGCCGGCGACGCACCTACGCCGGCGAGGAGCTCTTGCTCGGGCCGGTCATGGTGGCTGCAGGGAGGAAACGGAGCGGGGAAGCAGGGCGTGGGTGCCTCTTACCCGTGGCGGCGGCGCGGAGGGGAAAGAAGGGAGGAGGAACCCTAGGCTTGCCCTGGGTTGGCCCTTTATAGGGGGAAGCGAGGGACATGGTGGCCACGGTGGCCATGTGTGCCCCTGTCCTCTGCTTTACTGTGAGAGGAACGAGCGAGGGAGGAGGAAGAGAAACAAGGGTTCGGGTCACTGCAGGTGGGGCCGGCGCAGGCTCCAGCATGGAAAGGAGGGTGAGCGAGCGAGCACTCCTGGCTCGCTGGGGTAGCTGGGCCAGCCTGGAGTGAGGAGGGCCAGACGGGCTGTGATGTTGCTGGGCTGCCCACTGCTGCTTTCTATTCTTTTCTTCAACCAATAACAAGAAAAGCACAGAGAGCTGGAAGAGGTGTTGGGGAGATGTAAAAATATGTCTGGGGTTCTGGAATTATGGACTATTTGAATAAATTGGTTTGGGCATTTTTAGAGGTAGAAAAATAAAACAAGTTTGAATAAAATTCAAACTTGGGTCATTTTTGAACCTGACCAAAGCAACTTCAAATAAGGTGATATTTGGCAGAGAGGTAAATGACATGGTGATAGAATATTGAGGCAAAGTTGAACATTAATGAAGGAGGGTAAAATGGCACTTGTCAAAAGAAGGAAGTAGAGGGAAGGAGGAGGTGGTGATGCATAGAACAATATTATGGGCATCTCAAGGCATATGTTGAACATGTAAGAATAAGATGCAATAAGACAAGGATGGCATGAGATGAATATGCACTATATGATGATGACATATGATGGCTAAAAGGAATATGACAAGAAGCACAAATGCAATATGACCAGGAAAGTATGGCAATGAAATGAGTAGAACAACAAAACAAAACAAAATGAGACCAAAGGATGGAACCCAGAATGGAATTGGATGGAGACCAACATGGATATATTGCCAAATATGGAAGTTTAACATGTGGGGTGTTACAACACTCCACCACCACAAGAGGATCTCGTCCCGAGATCTAGGACTGAAAGAACTCCGGATATTCAGAACGAAGGTGATCCTCGCGCTCCCAGGTGGCTTCTCGGTCGGAATGGTGTGACCACTTCACTTTCAGGAATTTGATTGACTTGTTGCGAGTCTTGCGCTCGGTTTCTTCAAGAAGAGCAATGGGGTGCTCATGATAAGAGAGATCTTCTTGGAGGTCGATCTCTTCGAAGTTTATAGTGCGCTCAGGAGTCTTGAAGCACTTGCGAAGTTGTGACACGTGAAACACATCGTGCACGTTTGCAAAGTTGGATGGAAGCTCAAGTTGATAGGCGAGGTCGCCTCTTTTGCCAATGATCTTGAAAGGACCCACGTATCTAGGGGCAAGCTTCCCTTTGATACCGAAGCGACGAGTGCCTTTCATTGGAGAGACGCGGAGGTAGACATGGTCTCCGATTTTAGAAGCCAAGTCACGGTGCTTGCTATCATAATAGCTCTTCTGTCACGATTGCGCGGCTTTGAGATTCTCACTAATGACTTTGCACATTTCTTCGGCTTCTGTGATCAAGTCGTTGCCAAGAAGTTGGCATTCACCTGTCTCAGACCAATTGAGAGGAGTACGGCACTTTCTGCCATAGAGAATTTCGAATGGGGCCTTGCCCGAACTCGCTTGGAAGCTGTTGTTGTAGGAGAACTCGGCATATGGAAGACAATCTTCCCACTTCATACTGAAAGAGATGACAAGCCCTGAGCATATCTTCAAGGATTTGATTGACTCGCTCGACTTGGCCACTTGTTTGAGGATGGAAAGTTGTGCTGAAACGAATGTTGCTGCCCATGGCCGTCTGAAAGGAGTCCCAGAACTTAGAAGTGAAGATGCTTCCACGATCTGAAGATATCAATTGTGGAATACCATGCAAGGAGACAATTCTGGAGGTGTATAGCTCTGCCAGCTGAGCTGCTGTGATAGATTCTTTGATCGGGAGAAAATGAGCCACTTTGGTAAGCTTGTCAATGACAACGAAGATAGCATCATTTCCACGCTTGGACTTAGGAAAACCAGTCACGAAGTCCATCTCGATATGGTCAAACTTCCATTCCAGAATAGCAAGAGGTTGGAGGAGACCAGCTGGTCGTTGGTGTTCTGCTTTCACTCTTCTGCAGACATCACATTCATTCACGAATTGAGCAATTTCTCGCTTCATTCGAGTCCACCAATATGACTGCTTGAGGTCATGGTACATCTTTGTACTTCCAGGATGAATGGATAGGAGGGAATTGTGTGCCTCATTCATGATGACTTTTCTCAGATCACCTTTTGGAACCACAATTCGATCCTCGAAGAAAAGAGTATCTTTGTCATCCAAGTGATAGCACTTGTATTTGAGAATGCCCTTGCCAATACCACGCTTCACCTTCTTCACCATGGTATCCAGGAGTTGTGCCTCACGAATTTGATCTTCCAAAGTAGGAGAGACTATGAGGTTGGCAAGAAAGCCTTGAGGAACAACTTGAATATTCAGCTTGCGGAAAGCTTCACAGAGATCCGGTTGAAATGGCTTGAGAATTAGACTATTGCAATAAGCCTTTCTGCTCAGAGCATCTGCAATCACATTCGCCTTGCCAGGAGTATATTCAATACTCGGATTGTACTCTCGAATCATTTCGACCCATCGAGTTTGCCTGAGGTTAAGGTTGGGTTGAGTGAAGATATACTTGAGGCTCTTGTGATCGGTGAAAATGTCCACTTGCCTTCCCAATAAGAGATGTCTCCATGTTATCAATGCATGGGCAACTGCCGCCAACTCAAGATCGTGAGTGGGGTAATTCTTTTCGTTGGGCTCCAACTGACGAGAGGTATAGGCCACAACTTTTTTCTCTTGCATCAACACAGCACCGAGACCTTGAAGGGAAGCATCACAGAATACTTCGAATGGGTTGGATTCATCAGGAGGAGTCAAAACAGGAGCTGTGACTAGCTTCTCTTTGAGGGTGTTGCAAGCGACGTCACACTCAGGCGTCCAGACATACTTGACATGCTTCTGGAGGAGGTTGGAAAGAGGCTTTGCAATCTTAGAGAAGTTCTCAACGAATCTTCGGCAATAGCTTGCAAGACCAAGAAAACTGCGGAGCTGTTTGACATTCTGAGGAGGTTCCCAATTCAGAACAGCAGAAACCTTCGCCGGATTAACAGCAATGCCCTTGGCAGAGATGATATGACCAAGGTAAAGAACTTCATCAAGCCAGAACTCACATTTGGAAAACTTCGCATAGAATTGATGCTCTCTGAGCTTGTCGAGCACCAATCGCAAATGTTTGGCATGATCCTGCTTATTCTTGGAGAAGACCAAGATATCATCGAGATACACCAGAACGAATTCATTGGTGTAGGGGTTGAAGATAAAGTTCATCATGCGAGAGAACGTTGGAGGAGCATTGACAAGGCCGAAAGACATGACAGTATATTCATAAGAACCAAAGCTTGTTCTGAATGCTGTCTTGGGAATATCTTGTTCACGAATGTGAATCTGATGATAACCCATACGAAGGTCAAGCTCGGAGAAGACTTTAGCACCTTTGAGTTGCTCGAAAAGCTCATTGATGTTGGGAAGTGGATACTTGTTCTTGATTGTCTTCTTGTTCAATGGACGGTAATCGACACAAAGTCGGTCCGTGCCATCCTTCTTCTGGACAAAAAGAACTCCACAACCCCATGGGGATGAACTCGGTCTGATCAAACCCAGACGCTCTTGTTCATCAAGCTGCTTCTTCAATTCCTTCAGCTCCTTGGGTCCAAGCTTGTATGGACGCTTGCAAACGGGTTCCGTTCCAGGCTCAAGATCAATAACGAACTCGACTGGCCGATGAGGAGGCATACCCAGAAACTCTTATGGAAAGACATCTTGGTACTCACAAAGACTGGAATTTGAGAAATAGCATCCAACTCGCCCTTCTCATTGAGAGAAAACAACCGAATGGTTTCATCGCGAGCGGCATAGATGATAACATCCTCAGAAGGGTGTGTCAATTGAATTTCCCTGGCAGCACAATCAAGCTGAGCCTTGTGCTTAGAAAGCCAGTCCATCCCAAGAATTAGATCAATATCAGAGTCGCCAAGAACAACTGGAGAAGACAGAAATTTATAGTCGCCCATCTTGATGGAAACATCCGGAACCATGGAGCTTGCGTTCATGAATTTACCCGGAGAGACAACTGATAACGGTCTAGGCAAATCTTGAAAACTCATCTCATGCTTAGATGAAAAAGGTCTTGAGATGAAACTATGCGATGCACTAGTATCAAATAAGACTTTTGCAAGAATATCATTAACAGGAAGATTACCGATGATCACATCTGAAGAATCCTCTACCTGAGCTGCATTCATCATGTTCACCTTTGCAGACTTTAGATTATGCTTGACCACAGCATTGCTTGAAGATCTCACAGGAGGAGGAGGAGGAAGGCGCCTTTGATTGAAGCATTTGTTCGCGTAGTGACCTTTCTGCTGGCACTTGTTGCAAGTCACTTCTGAGAGCGAACGATGATAAGGAGCACTTGACTTTGAAGCTTGAGGCTGAGACTTGTTCTGATAGCCTGGGTTGGGTGGGTGGGAAGATCCACGACCACCTGAGTTCTTCTGCTGGTAAGGCTGACGGAACGGAGGAGGAGGAAGGTAGAACTTCTGCTGCTTAGCTGCCACTTGTGAGGAAGAAGAAGACTGCACTGCATCCCTGATTCTCTTCTTAGAAGCCTCACACTTGAGCTGAGCACCTTCTTGCTTGAGTGCCATATTGTAGAATTGATCAAACTGAGTAGGCTCAACAAGAACGAGAGCTAACTGCAGATCCTCTCTAAGGCCACCTCTGAACTGATAGATCATACTCTTCTCATCGGGAACATCTTGCTTAGCGAAGCGAGCAAGTTTCTTAAACTGCTTGTTGTATTCGTACACTGACATGTTGCCTTGCTTGAGATTGCGAAACTCCTCACGCTTGCTCTCAACAACACTGGTAGGAATGTGGTGAGCTTTAAAGTCCCAACCGAAATCAGTCCAAGTAATCACTCGACCACCTCTGGAATCCTTGTATTGCTGGAACCAATCAACTGCCTGATCCTTGAGCTGAAAAGAAGCGAACTTGACATAGTCCTCAGGCCTGACATTGCTGCATTCAAAATGCTGGTTGATATCCACGAGCCAATCATCGGCGTCTGTGGCCTCGACACAGTAGATGAAAGACTTCGGCTGATTTGCAAGGAATTGGTTGAGGGTAGGAAATAGAGGCTGATGATTGAACTGCCCTTGACCTTGATTCCCTTGGTTGCCTTGGACTTGGTTGCGCTCTTGCATGAGCTGGATCATCATCTGGGCATGGGCGTTTGAGGCTGCCATCAAAGCTTGCCATGCCTCCGGAGGCGGAGGTGGAGGTGGAGGGTTCGCCTGACTCCCGTCATTGCATTCCGAATTCTGACGCGTAGGCGGAGCCATCCTGAAGAGGGTGACATCCGTTAGCATCGTGATAGACAGATAGATAAGTTGAATCAACGGATAGAAATTGCAACATATAGTCTTCACAATAAGCATTCGAACAGAGATGAACGAATGAATTCCCAAAGTTAACATCACACATCCATTAAGGTGAGAAGCCACTTGAATAGAGATTGATGAATGAAATAAACAAGGTAAAACTGGAACAAATAAGTGGTAAGGATTACCCAATCACAAACCAAATATCTACGGGAAGAAATGCTAGAGCTACTTGAATCCCACCTATAAACTCCCGAAACTTTCTGGTAATGCAATCAGGTGTTGGGGATACAGGGGAAGCAATATATCTCACCCAAACTAACAATCCCTACATCCAGCTGTATCCATCCGTCAACACATAACCAAGAAACCTTCGAAAATCGTGTACCTCAACCTTCGAAAAGAATCCGTTATACTGTCAGGACCCCGACTCGATGTCACATCGATCCAGCTTGTAACACCTCATATCACTTTGCGGCCTCACGCACGGTATCCCCACGGGTGTCGCCTTACCTTTGCCCGGGACCGTTTGCGCCTTTTGGCTCACGTATATGATAGTGTCGCTAGCATCCATATGATAAAGAGCCCGGGCTGACATGACTAGTCGTAAACCCAAAGTGGCACAGACTTACAGGGACAGGCATCCATGACCCAGCAACGAACGTGTTGGTCATCAGCAAGTGGGTCCGGGCTGTAGCACTGGGCTAGCAGGACTCCGGTAAACCGGGCTGTAGCGGGCTAACAGGACTCCGGTACTCAATGCGTGACATTTCCCCGAAGGGACAGACACAGGAACGAAGAAGGACACATGCCGGCCAGCCTAAGTGTTCCCGAGCAGTAGCAAGCTACCATGGCTCAGTGGTAACACTAGGAGACATTTCCCGGTAAGAGAGGCTACTAAGGATAAACAACTAGATAGTCAGATCCCACACATACCAAGCATTTCAAACATACACACAATATGCTCGATATGTGCAAATACAACAAGGCATCACAACATGACTCTATGACACAAGTACTTTATTTAAGGCTCAGAGAGCCATACATAACATACACAAAGGTACGGGTCACACGACCCAGCATTCAAGTCATACAGTCATACAAACCAGCAGCGGAAGTAACTTGTCTGAGTACAGACAACTAGTAAAATAAAAGAGGCTTGGAAAGCCTAGCTATACCACGAGGTCCTTCACAAGCTCAGGATCACCACCTGGGCCTTAGCCTACTCATTGATGTCAACGTCTACGTAGAACCCATCAGAAGGGGTTGCGGCGTCTTCTGTAAAAATGTAAATTATAGCAACATGAGTACAAAGGTACTCAGCAAGACTTACATCAGATCCTACATACATGCATATTATCAAGAAGGGTTGGTGGAGTTGTTGCAGCAAGCCAGCTTTGACTCTTGGCTAGGCTAACCTACGAGACTCCAACTCGAAATGGTTTTGCGCACACGAGTCCACTACTCACCAATTCAATACACTACCGAGGATCCACCTCCGTCTTCCTACGGAAGGGCCATCCTCGGCACTCACCCTTATCTTGAGGTTTTTAGTAGTTTCCATTTACTTGTCTATGAACTGTATAGGCAACCAAGTAGTCCTTTACCGCGGACGCGGCTATTCGAATAGATCATGATAACCCTGCAGGGGTGTACTTCTTCATACACGCTCTCACCACTTACCGTCGTTTACACGACATGTACTCGGCAACCTTCAAGCGGAAGCCCAACGTGGGTGTCGGCCACGACCTACCTAACCACCTAAGCCTCCAGTCCAGGTTTATCGCCTATCCAGGTTCCATCCGCAGGGAGTCCGGCCGAGGTTTCCCATACGGCCCCGAACGATGTGAACAGGGTTCCCGAGATACCTAACGGGTATTCGGTACACCCGGCCACGTACCTACCGCATCACAGCCCACCCCTACGGTCAGCGCTGTCCATGGCCTCCAGTAGGCTACAAACACCAGAAACTACTTGCAACTCCTGGACGGAGAACTAGGGTGAATAAGAAGCCGAGAGGGTCCATTGGTTTCGGGCCCAATGCATGTTAGTAGCTGATTCTTAAATCACACATACAGATCTCAGTGCTTAAGGTCGGCTTCAATGAAACAACCCACCATGTACTCCTACATGGCCTCTCATCGATACCTTTACCAAATCGTGTTCACCACACCACTCTTATTACCGACATAATCATTTCACTCTAGCCCATCACCCAGATGAACCAGACCTGACACGACTCTAAGCATAGCAGGCATAGCAAGGTAGGAACAACACATACATATGGCTCAATCAACTCCTACACATGCTAGTGGGTTTCATCTAGTTACTGTGGCAATGACAGGTCATGCAGAGGAAGTGGGTTCAACTACCGTAGCACACAGCAGTTTGAAACGCGTTGTCTTAATGCAGTAAAAGAGAGCAGGAGCGAGAACATGGGATTGTATCGATATGATCAAATGGTTGGTTGCTTGCCTGATGGTTCGATGCACTGATACGGTTCTTCGTTAGGGTAATCACGATACTCCTCGGAGGCAGATCCTGCCGCAAAGAACACCGATACACAACCATCACCAAACAATGTGCAACAATATGATGTATGCATGAAACATAGCAATATGAGTGTGTTGGGCTAATGCAGCTAAGACCAGAAGGGTTTGAACCAATTTGAATCAAAGATTCAAATTCCAAACTCAAACATGGCCCTTTAAAGTGTTTTTCCTTGTTCTGCATTAAACATCAAGTTAACTTGTTTAATCATGCATGAAAATAGTACAGATGGATAGATTGGATTTTTCTGATCATTTTTCATATATAATTTGTCTGATTTGGAGTTACAAAATAAAAGTTATGAATTTTTGAAGTTTAAACTATATTCTGGAATTTCCTATATTAGATTAATTCCAGAAAATCAATTATTGCGTCAGCCTGACGTCAGTGTGACGTCAGCAGGTCAATGGAACACGTCCGGGTCAAACCTGACAGTGGGTCCCGCATGTCAGGGTGATTAAATTAATTAAAGTTTAATTAAAACTAAACATGTTTAATTAACAGGGCTGGGCCCCACCTGTCATTGACTCAGGGGAGTCAACCAGGGCCCACCCGTGGTCAAACCCGGGTCGGCTGCACCGGCGTTTAGCCGCCGGCGAGCCCGACGCGGCGGCGGAAGTGGTTTTGGCCGTTTCGGCCACCAAATGGGTCGCGGAGACCACCGGAGTGGAGCTGAGGACAAGCCGCAGCTCTTGGTGGAGTCCGTTGGAGTCGGGGTGGCCGGAGTTGGCGCCGGCGACGACTTTGGCAGCCACCGGTGTTCGGTCGAAGACGAACTTGATGCTAGAGGGGTCGGTGAGGCTCGGGGAGTGGCTAGCTAGGTGCTAAGTGACACGGTGAGCATGATGGACACCGGGGAGTGGCCGGAGGATGACCGGGAGCACGTCGGCGACGAGCTCCACGGCAGTGGGTGCGGTTGAGCTCTGGGAGGTCGCTACACGGCTCGGGAGCAAGAACGGAAGGAAGGGGAAGATGGCTAAGCTCACAGTGAGTGCGACGAAGCCCTTGGTGTGGCCGGAGATGGACCGGAGCGACGACGGCGTTGAAGGGGATCTCCGGCAACGGTGGTTCGGGCGAGGTCGTTGTGGTGGACTCGGGCGTTGCGAGCGCTCGGGGCTTGGCTTGCTCGATGGAGTGGACAGCGGCGGAGCTCCTGGACATGATGAGAGGATGCACGGGCGGCGGGGAGCACTGCTACGACGAAGGCACGGCGATGGTGGCGTCGGTCATGGCGGGGGAGCGCGAGGGGGAGGAGCTGGAGAGGAGAGGGGGTGTCTGGGATTTCGGGGGAGCGAGGGAGGCCGGTCCACGACGTCACCGGGCGCGGGGAGCGGCGAGGCGGCGAGCAGGTGCGTGGCGCGTGCTGCGGTTGCCGTCGGGCACCTGCCTGCCTGCCTGGCCGGCAAGCAGCTCGCTGGAGCGGCGCTGGGCTGGGCTGGCAGGTGGGCCGGGAGCAGGCGCCAGGTAAGTTTTTTCCATTTCTTTCTGTTTTCTGTTTTTTTAATACTTCTGCAACTTTGTTGAATTAAATAAAATACTTAGGCTACTCCTAAAATCACCAAACTACTCCTGGTCCATAGTTGGATTATTTCCAACATGAAACATTTTAGTTTGGAGATATTTGAGCATTTAAATATTTTATATAATTTTAAATGCCCAAATTCAAATATTTATGATTTAATTCAAAAACCCTAAGCTGGCCTAGGAAAATGTGCACCACTTTTGGCAGAGGTTCTGAACCAAGACAAAATTGATGGGCATTTTAGAAGGGCATTTCAGGTTCATTGAAAAAGTTTTTAGTAAACCCTAATTGGTTTCGGAGGGGACTGGGGGTTCTGTCATCCACATTTCAGGTTTCTGATGAAAGAGTAAACATGATGCAACACTCTAATGCATGGCTAACTAGGATGTGACAACTCACCCCCACTCAAAAGAATCTCGTCCCGAGATTTGGGTTCCTCCGGAAAGAAGGCGGGATACTCAAGTCGAAGACGATCCTCCCTTTCCCAAGTTGCTTCATCCTCAGAATGGTGCGACCATTGTACTTTGAGAAACTTGATATTATGACGTCGAGTGGTACGCTCGGCCTGATCGAGGATACGAATGGGGTACTCTCGATATGTAAGATTATCTTGGAGATCAAGCGTTTCGTGGTCCACTCCACGGATAGGATCCGAGAAGCAACGCCTGAGTTGAGAAACGTGGAAGACATCGTGGACTCTGGAGAGGTGCGGAGGTAATTCCAACTGGTAGGCAACTTCTCCTCGTTTGGCGAGAATGCGAAAAGGTCCAATGTAATGAGGAGCCAATTTGCCTTTGATACCGAAACGATGGGTTCCCTTCAGAGGGGTAACCCGAAGATAAGCCTTCTCGTCAACCTCGAAAGTCATAGCCTTATGTTTTCGGTCATATTGACTCTTTTGACGAGATTGGGCTGTTTTCAACTTTTCACGAACGATGCGAACTTGTTCTTCTGCTTCCTGAATCATATCCGGGCCAAAGAATTGTCTTTCCCCGGTCTCTGACCAGTTAAGGGGTGTTCGACACCGTCGTCCATAGAGAACTTCAAAAGGGGCTTTACCCAAGCTAGATTGATAGCTGTTGTTGTAAGCGAATTCGGCAAATGGAAGGCACTTCTCCCAATCCATTCCGAATGAGATAACAGAGGCTCGAAGCATGTCTTCTAGAATCTGGTTGACGCGTTCCACTTGACCACTCGACTGAGGGTGGAAAGCGGTGCTAAAGGAGAGACGGGTTCCCATAGCATTTTGGAAACTTTCGCAAAATCGAGAGGTGAAAATACTTCCTCGATCCGAGTTAATTTCCAAAGGAACACCATGAAGAGACACTATTCGGGAGATGTATAAGTCTGCCAGCTGACTAGTGGTTATACTCTCACGAACAGGTAGGAAATGGGCTACTTTGGAAAGACGATTGACAATGACGAAAATAGCATTATTCCCTCTCTTGGTCCTAGGAAAACCGGTAATGAAATCCATACCAATTTTATCCCATTTCCATTCAGGAATAGCTAAGGGTTGAAGGGTGCCAACAGGCCGTTGATGCTCTGCTTTTACACGACGACAGACGTCGCAATTAGCAATATACTGAGCAATTTCTCTCTTCATCCTAGTCCACTAGAACCTCTGGCGTAGGTCCTGATACATCTTAGTACTACCGGGATGAATGGTGAGAGGAGATTCATGAGCCTCCTTAAGGATCAATCGCCTCAGGTTTCGCACTTTGGGAACCACTAGTCGATTCCCGAAGTATACGACCCCTTGATCATTAATGGAGAAACAATTCGCAATTCCTTTCTTGATGTTTCTCTTGATGCGGGAGATTCCCGGATCTACCTTCTGTGCCTTGACGATCTGGTCCGTAAGGGTAGGTTTCGCCACCAAGGTGGAAAGAAAACCTTGAGGAACAATGTGAAGGTTAAGCTTCCGAAATTCCTCATGGAGAAGCGGTTGACTTTGTTGTAACATTAGGTTGTTACAATAAGATTTACGACTTAGCGCATCAGCCATGACGTTGGCTTTCCCTGGGGTGTAAGTTATTCCTAAGTCGAAATCTGTGATCAACTCAACCCAACGTCTTTGCCTGAGATTCAAATCCGGTTGGGTGAAAATGTACTTCAGACTTTGGTGATCAGTGAATATTTCGCAATGGTTACCGAGGAGGTAATGTCGCCAGGTCTTAAGTGCATAGACTACGGCTGCAAGCTCTAGATCATGAGTAGGATAATTCTCCTCATGTGGGTGCAATTGCCGTGAAGCGTAAGCAATTACGTGTCGATCTTGCATGAGAATGCAACCTAGTCCTTGTCGCGAGGCGTCGCAGTAGATAACAAAGTCCTTGGAGAAGTCTGGCGGTACCAGTACGGGAGCAGAAGTCAGGTGTCTTTTCAGTTCCTGAAAGCTGTGCTCACATTGTGAAGTCCATTCGAACTTCTTATCTTTCTTGAGGAGTTCGGTTAGAGGTTTAGCAACTTTGGAGAAGTTTTCGACAAAGCGACGGCAATAGCTCGCTAAGCCCAGAAAACTCCGAACTTGCTTGACCAATTCAGGTGGAGTCCAATTAAGGACGGCTTGAACTCGCTCAGGGTTAACAGCAATACCTTTACCAGATATTACATGACCTAGATAGGTCACTTCTGACAACCAAAATTCACATTTGGAAAACTTGGCATAAAGGCGGTGCTCTTGAAGTTTCTTCAACACTAGCCTTAGATGTTCGGCATGTTCTTCCTCGTTCTTGGAGTAGATGAGTATATCATCGAGATAAACTACGACGAATTTATCCAAATACTCCATGAAGATTGAGTTCATTAACCGAGAAAAGGTGGCTGGAGCGTTGGTTAAACCGAAGGACATGACGGTGTACTCGTATTGGCCATAACGAGTAACAAAGGCCGTTTTAGGAATGTCCCCATTTCTGATTTTGATTTGATGGTAGCCCAACCTCAAATCCATTTTGGAGAAGACTGAGGATCCAGCGAGCTGATCATACAGGTCGTTGATCCTAGGGAGCGGATATTTGTTCTTGATTGTGACCAAATTGACCGGTCGGTAATCTACAACCATCCGGTCCGTACCATCCTTCTTCTTGACGAAGAGGACGGGGCAAGCCCACGGAGATGAACTAGGTCGGATGAAACCCTTTTTCAAGGACTCATCGAGTTGTTTCTTAAGCTCGGCTAGTTCTAGTGGTGCCATCTTATAGGGTCTTCTAGCAATCGGAACGGTTCCTGGAATGAGGTTTATTACGAACTCAACATCCCTGTCAGGTGGAACACCTGGCAATTCCTCTGGGAAGACATCCGGGAAGTCAAGGACTATCGGAACGTCCTCAAGGTCTGGCAAGGGGCTGGCGTTAAGAGAATATAATTGTCGCTTGGCTAATCGGGTCAAGACATTGACTATCTTCCCCGAAGGATGAGTGAGTTGAACAGTCCTAGAGAAGCAATCAATTTTGGCATGATGAGCTGACATCCAGTCCATACCCAAAATGATATTAATATCTGAATATTTGAGAGCTATCAAAGATGCAAGGAAAACAAGTCTGTCGACTTGGATTTCATTTCCATAACTTACCCTGGAGGTCTGCCATCTAGAACCAGGAGTAGAAATTTCCATAGTGGATGGCATGTCACAGAATGCGGTGTTATGCAGACGAGCATAGTTCTCGGATATAAATGAATGAGAGGCTCCTGTATCGAAAAGAACAGATGTCGGGTGGCAATTAACAAGGAGCGTACCGAGAACGACGTTGGGATCCTCTTGAGCTTCTTCGGCAGAGATACAGTTGACATGGCCACGTGTAGCGGTGGCCGGCTTGGCGTGGAACACTTTCCCTGTCAGCTTGCCACGGCCAACAGCTTTAGCAGATTGGTTGGGGTTGGTCTGGGGACACTCACGCATATAGTGTCCAGATTCCCCACACTTGAAACAAGTCACGGAACTGGTACGTGGAGGAGCATTGTTGGTTGGACCCCCATAGGGCTTGGCTGGTGCAGACTGTTGAACGGGGCGAGGCGCCTGGAAAGATGGCCTCGGTGTGAACCTGGGTGGCAGGGCGGTGTTGGGCACCCACACGCGGCGCTTCTGAGGACCCGCACCGGATGAGGAACCCATGTCACGGCCATGCTTGCGTGTTGCGTCATAATCAGTCTGACCAGTCTCAGCACTGATGGCCTTGTTAACAAGTTTCTGAAAAGATGTGCACTCATGCAAACGGAGGTCGCGGCGAAGCTCAGGACTAAGCCCCTTACGGAACCTTGCTTGCTTCTTGGCATCAGTAGAAACTTCCTTAGTTGCATATCGTGCGAGGTTACCGAACTCCCTGTTGTAAGCATCCACAAAGAGTCGGCCCTGAGTGAAACTGCAAAATTCCTCACGTTTACGGTCCATGAGACCCTCCGGAATGTGATGTTCACGGAAAGCCTCGCTGAATTCAGCCCAAGTAGTGACATGGCCCGCTGGGCGCATGGCTCCATAATTCTCCCACCATAGACTGGCGGGACCTTCAAGATGATATGCAGCAAAGGTGACCTTGTCAGCCTCCGCTACCAGCGCGGAACGCAGTTTGTGAGAAATACTGCGAAGCCAATCATCAGCGTCGAGAGGCTCGACGGAGTGGTGGAACGTGGGTGGATGTAACTTGATAAAATCACTGAGTGACACCACGTTAGTCCTCTGATGGTGTGTCGTGTTCTGTTCAATACGCTCCAACAAACGGTTGGTCTCTCGCTTGTTTCTTTCGGCTTCCATCATAACCTCGGCTAGGGAAGGAGGATGAGGCAGATTTGCATTCCTGACTTCGCTGCCTTCGGCCTGCTCTTGAGGAGCAGGGTTAGTGCGCGTGTTGACCATCCTAGGTAAACAAGACAATGATTTAGTAAGGATGATAAAATTCCGACATAGGATACAGAATGTAAGGAATAACTCGGAATGCAAGATGATCATCCGTATGACATGGTAGATACAGAAACTGCTTCTTTATTCCATCGTCATACACACCATACAGGGTTTAGTACAAGACCAAACAAGGTACTATTACGGTGAAAAGAGGATTACATCTCATCGGAGGCATTCCAAGCTCCTATACATTATTTTTCTACACCTCCGGAAGGCAATACAACTAGGTCATATCCCACGAGTCACGCAGGACGATAGACGACACAGCTAACACGAACTAGTGATACTACCACTAACTCAGACCGATCCATAGTAGTCCTCGTAGAAGTCACCTCCATAGCCTGGAAGCTCAACATGATCATCCGGAAACAGACGATCTCGCGGAGCTTGTGGACCATAGGGGCTAGGATGAGGTCTTGGACCAACAGACGGTGGCCTGCGGGGACCGCGAGGTGGGGTGATGCCTCCTACATCACGCCAACCCATCACGTCTGGCAAAGCAGATCTCACAGGATAGAGATCGCGCATATCCGAATATCCAGCTTGCACCGGCGGTGCAAACTGAGTCAATGTGGCCCAGTGGTCAGCACGGGTATTGAAGAGCTCTAACCTCAAGGCCCGATTTTCACGGTCCTTATCCTCGAGCATCTCAGCAGTGGTGCGAGTCCGTGAATCCTCCTGGGTGGGGTCAGCATAGATAGCCTGGAGATACCCTTGTGCTCCCGGAAGTGATCCTGGCATATACCGGAAATCAGAGTCCCGAAATAGACCAGATCTGACTCGCATGATGGTCATCATAGAGTAGGCGGCGTCCTGCACAGCCATCTCAATAGTAACCCCGAGTCCATAGGAGCAGTGAAGGGGCTCAGTGGACCCAGGATAAGATGGAAATATCCTGACAGTGCAGAGATACTGGCTTTGATTAAAGTCTCGGAATTGCTCTTCGACCGTGTACTCAGGATACCAACGGTATCCAGCCTCAGTCATTACCCTGACCAACATGGCAGTATGGCCGGGTACATCTAGGCATCGAGTCAGGCGAACCACTTGATTAAGGTCGCGAGTGGCCATCTGAAAGCACAATCATAATGCAAAGGCATTAGAATTTCTAGCAAAATTTCGGCAGCATAACAGCTGTAAATGCTCAAGAAGGATTTTGAGACATTTGACAAAGGATTTCATACACACTCAACATCATCATATCAAAGTTCTGAATCCATCCTAACAACATAACGTGGTAGAAGAACTGAACTAGGCTTGTATCCATCAACCCTATAAGGTACTACTGATTAGTAACGCATGATCCTGATAGAGAGAATAGATCCTAATTCCTTAACCCCCGGTGGAAGAATAGACTGACTCAGATCAGAATGTCATAAGATAAAGGAGTAAAAAGAGCCTTACGTTCCAACCCACAAACAATTCCCCTACATATAACTAAAGAATTTCTAGACTCAACATCGACCGGTTTGGCTTGGAGAACCTACAGGCAGTCCGGCTCTGATGCCAACGCTGTCAGGACCCCGACTCGATGTCACATCGATCTAGCTTGTAACACCTCATATCACTTTGCGGCCTCATGCACGGTATCCCCACGGGTGCCACCTTACCTTTGCCCGGGACCGTTTGCGCCTTTTGGCTCACGTATATGATAGTGTCGCTAGCATCCATATGATAAAGAGCCCGGGCTGACATGACTAGTCGTAAACCCAAAGTGGCACAGACTTACAGGGACAGGCATCCATGACCCAGCAACGAACGTGTCGGTCATCAGCAAGTGGGTCCGGGCTGTAGCACTGGGCTAGCAGGACTCCGGTAAACCGGGCTATAGCGGGCTAACAGGACTCCGGTACTCAATGCGTGACATTTCCCCGAAGGGACAGACACAGGAACGAAGAAGGACACATGCCGGCCAGCCTAAGTGTTCCCGAGCAGTAGCAAGCTACCATGGCTCAGTGGTAACACTAGGAGACATTTCCCGGTAAGAGAGGCTACTAAGGATAAACAACTAGATAGTCAGATCCCACACATACCAAGCATTTCAAACATACACACAATATGCTCGATATGTGAAAATACAACAAGACATCACAACATGACTCTATGACACAAGTACTTTATTTAAGGCTCAGAGAGCCATACATAACATACACAAAGGTACGGGTCACACGACCCAGCATTCAAGTCATACAGTCATACAAACCAGCAGCGGAAGTAACTTGTCTGAGTACAGACAACTAGTAAAATAAAAGAGGCTTGGAAAGCCTAGCTATACTACGAGGTCCTTCACAAGCTCAGGATCACCACCTGGGCCTTAGCCTACTCATTGATGTCAACGTCTATGTAGAACCCATCAGAAGGGGTTGCAGTGTCTTCTGTAAAAATGTAAATTATAGCAACATGAGTACAAAGGTACTCAGCAAGACTTACATCAGATCCTACATACATGCATATTATCAAGAAGGGTTGGTGGAGTTGTTGCAGCAAGCCAGCTTTGACTCTTGGCTAGGCTAACCTACGAGACTCCAACTCGAAATGGTTTTGCGCACACGAGTCCACTACTCACCAATTCAATACACTACCGAGGATCCACCTCCGTCTTCCTACGGAAGGGCCATCCTCGGCACTCACCCTTATCTTGAGGTTTTTAGTAGTTTCCATTTACTTGTCTATGAACTGTATAGGCAACCAAGTAGTCCTTTACCGCGGACGCGGCTATTCGAATAGATCATGATAACCCTGCAGGGGTGTACTTCTTCATACACGCTCTCACCACTTACCGTCGTTTACACGACATGTACTCGGCAACCTTCAAGCGGAAGCCCAACGTGGGTGTCGGCCACGACCTACCTAACCACCTAAGCCTCCAGTCCAGGTTTATCGCCTATCCAGGTTCCATCCGCAGGGAGTCCGGCCGAGGTTTCCCATACGGCCCCGAACGATGTGAACAGGGTTCCCGAGATACCTAACGGGTATTCGGTACACCCGGCCACGTACCTACCGCATCACAGCCCACCCCTACGGTCAGCGCTGTCCACGGCCTCCAGTAGGCTACAAACACCAGAAACTACTTGCAACTCCTGGACGGAGAACTAGGGTGAATAAGAAGCCGAGAGGGTCCATTGGTTTCGGGCCCAATGCATGGTAGTAGTTGATTCTTAAATCACACATACAGATCTCAGTGCTTAAGGTCGGCTTCAATGAAACAACCCACCATGTACTCCTACATGGCCTCTCATCGATACCTTTACCAAATCGTGTTCACCACACCACTCTTATTACTGACATAATCATTTCACTCTAGCCCATCACCCAGATGAACCAGACCTGACACGACTCTAAGCATAGCAGGCATAGCAAGGTAGGAACAACACATACATATGGCTCAATCAACTCCTACACATGCTAGTGGGTTTCATCTAGTTACTGTGGCAATGACAGGTCATGCAGAGGAAGTGGGTTCAACTACCGTAGTACACAGCAGTTTGAAACGCGTTGTCTTAATGCAGTAAAAGAGAGCAGGAGCGAGAACATGGGATTGTATCGATATGATCAAATGGTTGGTTGCTTGCCTGATGGTTCGATGCACTGATACGGTTCTTCGTTAGGGTAATCACGATACTCCTCGGAGGCAGATCCTGCCGCAAAGAACACCGATACACAACCATCACCAAACAATGTGCAACAATATGATGTATGCATGAAACATAGCAATATGAGTGTGTTGGGCTAATGCAACTAAGACCAGAAGGGTTTGAACCAATTTGAATCAAAGATTCAAATTTCAAACTCAAACATGGCCCTTTAAAGTGTTTTTCCTTGTTCTGCATTAAACATCAAGTTAACTTGTTTAATCATGCATGAAAATAGTACAGATGGATAGATTGGATTTTTCTGATCATTTTTTCATATATAATTTGTCTGATTTGGAGTTACAGAATAAAAGTTATGAATTTTTGAAGTTTAAACTATATTCTGGAATTTCCTATATTAGATTAATTCCAGAAAATCAATTATTGCGTCAGCCTGACGTCAGTGTGACGTCAGCAGGTCAACGGAACACGTCCGGGTCAAACCTGACAGTGGGTCCCGCATGTCAGGGTGATTAAATTAATTAAAGTTTAATTAAAACTAAACCTGTTTAATTAACAGGGCTGGGCCCCACCTGTCATTGACTCAGGGGAGTCAACCAGGGCCCACCCGTGGTCAAACCCGGGTCGGCTGCACCGGCGTTTAGCCGCCGGCGAGCCCGACGCGGCGGCGGAAGTGGTTTTGGCCGTTTCGGCCACCAAATGGGTCGCGGAGACCACCGGAGTGGAGCTGAGGACAAGCCGCAGCTCTTGGTGGAGTCCGTTGGAGTCGGGGTGGCCGGAGTTGGCGCCGGCGACGACTTTGGCAGCCACCGGGGTTTGGCCGAAGACGAACTTGACGCTAGAGGGGTCGGTGAGGCTCGGGGAGTGGCTAGCTAGGTGCTAAGTGACACAGTGAGCATGATGGACACCGGGGAGTGGCCGGAGGATGACCGGGAGCATGTCGGCGACGAGCTCCATGGCGGTGGGTGCGGTTGAGCTCCGGGAGGTCGCTACACGGCTCGGGAGCAAGAACGGAAGGAAGGGGAAGATGGCTAAGCTCACAGTGAGTGCGACGAAGCCCTTGGTGTGGCCGGAGATGGACCGGAGCGACGACGGCGTTGAAGGGGATCTCCGGCGACGATGGTTCGGGCGAGGTCGTTGCGGTGGACTCGGGCGTTGCGAGCGCTCGGGGCTCGGCGTGCTCGATGGAGTGGACAGCGGCGGAGCTCCTGGACACGATGAGAGGACGCACGGGCGGCGGGGAGCACGGCTACGACGAAGGCACGACGATGGTGGCGTCGGTCATGGCGGGGGAGCGCGAGGGGGAGGAGCTGG
>NC_041387.1:81903861-81931456 GCF_002162155.2 Triticum dicoccoides | reverse complement strand
AGGCGCCAGGTAAGTTTTTTCCATTTCTTTCTGTTTTCTGTTTTTTTAATACTTCTGCAACTTTGTTGAATTAAATAAAATACTTAGGCTACTCCTAAAATCACCAAACTACTCCTGGTCCATAGTTGGATTATTTCCAACATGAAACATTTTAGTTTGGAGATATTTGAGCATTTAAATATTTTATATAATTTTAAATGCCCAAATTCAAATATTTATGATTTAATTCAAAAACCCTAAGCTGGCCTAGGAAAATGTGCACCACTTTTGGCAGAGGTTCTGAACCAAGACAAAAATGATGGGCATTTTAGAAGGGCATTTCAGGTTCATTGAAAAAGTTTTTAGTAAACCCTAATTGGTTTCAGAGGGGACTGGGGGTTCTGTCATCCCCATTTCAGGTTTCTGATGAAAGAGTAAACATGATGCAACACTCTAAAGCATGGCTAACTAGGATGTGTCATATACGAGTTATGGCAATACTCCCGAACTCCCGCCCCAGTACTAGGTGGCGTCGAGGTCATCTCACCAACAACTGCATAAAAGAGATTTTCGATGTCGGCAAAACTCAGGTATTCCAGAACTGCAATGATAAAATTGTGACGACAACACCTCAGAGCTCAACTCCCCGGGTCAAAGCCACATAATAGACAGGAGGCACCAAGAACAATGTTCTCGTCACAAAACCATCGGAACGATTCCAAGATACCCGCATGATCCTAAAAAAAATTTAGTGAAATTTCAGAAGAGGAAAGTCAAAACATCTACGTCAGGAGACCTCACCAGAGCGACGAAGGGACTGAGGAGTAAAAAGAATCCTACTCTCCGATATATATATAATCCTAAGACTCAAAACATTTTTATTCTAGACTCAACATCGCCAGCAAACAATCAAGCAGGGGGCTCCTAAGTCAGGGATGGCTCTGATTACCAACTTGTAACACCCACGATGCGGCTATATCTCCCACGTGTCGAAGCACGACTTAGAGGCATAACCGCATAGTGGTTTTGTCGCAAGAAGGGTCATCTTCTCACAATCCCATGTAATGAACAAGAATTGGATAAAGAGAGTTGGCTTACAATCGCCACTTCACACAATACATAAATTAAGATCATACATCATTCAAAATACACTCATAGACCAGCTACGGTCAAGTTCAAATGAAAAGAAGACAACCCCAAATGCTAGATACCCGATCGTCTTGACTGGGCTCCACTACTGATCATCTGGAAACGATACATAGTAACGACCAAGGGCCTCATCAACTCCCACTTCAGCTCAGTTGCGCCATCTGCGCTGGTATCATCGGCACCTGCATCTGTTTTGGTAGAATCTGTGAGTCACAAGGACTCAGCAATCTCACACCCGCGAGATCAAGACTATTTAAGCTCATAGGTAGGAAAAGGGGTAATATGGTGGAGCTGCGGCAAGCACTAAGCATATATGGTGGCTAACATACGCAAGTGAGAGTGAGAAGAGAAGCAATGCGTTGGTCGAGAAGCTAGAAGTGATCAAGAAGTGATCCTGAAACTACTTACGTCAAACATAACTCAAATCGTGTTCGCTTCCCGGACTCCGCCGAGAAGAGACCATCACGGCTACACACGCTGTTGATGCATTTTAAAGAGGTCAAGTGTCAAGTTATCTACAACCGGACATTAACAAATTCCCATCTGCCCCATAACCGTGGGCACGGCTTTCGAAAGATTATATACCCTGCAGGGGTGTCCCAACTTAGCCCATCACAAGCTCTCACAGTCAATGAAGGATATACCTTCTCCCGGGAAGACCCGATCAGCCTCGGAATCCCGGTTCACAAAACATTTCGACAATGGTAAAACAAGACCAGCAAAGCCGCCCGAAGTGCCGACAAATCCCGATAGGAGCTGCACATATCTCATTCTCAGGGCACACCGGATGAGCCAGACATCGGGTTGGCATAGACCCTGGTTGCCCAAGGGGCGCCGGACATCGCTCAGGTTGGACCAACACTCGAAGGAGCACTGGCCCGGGGGGGTAAATAAAGATGACCCTTGGACTCGCGAAAACCCAAGGGAAAAGGGCTTAGGTGGCAAATGGTAAAACCAAGTTTGGGCCTTGCTGGAGGAGTTTTATTCAAAGTGAACTGTTAAGGGGGTCCCATAAATCACCCAACCGTGTAAGGAACGCAAAATCAAGGAACATCACACCGGTATGACGGAAACTAGGGCGGCAAGAGTGGAACAAGTCACCAGGCATAAGGCCGAGTCTTCCACCCTTTACCAAATATATAAGGTGCATTAATTTAAATAGGAGATATTGTGATATCCCAAAAATATCCATGTTCCGACCAGGAACCAACTTCATCTTCACCTGCAACTAACAACGCTATAAGAGGGGCTGAGCAAAAAGCGGTGACATAGCCAAACAACGGTTTGCTAGGACAGGATGGTTAGAGGTTTGACATGGCAATAGGGAGGCATGGTAACCAATGGCAGGTAGAGCTAACATAGCGATAGAGCGAGTAGTAGCAAGCAAAGATAGAAGTGATATCGAAGGTATGGTCATCTTGCCTGCAAGGTTCTCAGAGTTGTCGAAGGCTTGGTCCTCGTAAGCGTTCTCAACAGGTTCCTCATGCATGTACTCGTCTCCCGGCTCTACCCAAAGCAAGAACACAAGCAAAGGAACCACAATAAATCACGATGCAATGCACATGCAACATGATGCAATACATGTCATGATATGCGAGATGTGATATGCAATGCGTATGCGTCCTTCGGAAGGAAAGATGAAGAACAAGGCATCAACTTGGCAAACCAAGTATGCCGCGGGAAAGATGAGATGATTTCGGTTGAAATCGATATAAAGATCACCGGATTCGGATAACATAGCAGAAACAGATATAAAATGCAAAAGATAACAGTTTCTACAGACTTGGTGAAAATACTAGACATAGCAGAAACAGATTCAACATGGCATCTTTACAAGCTTGATTAACTCACTACCAGGCATGTCATGGCATGGAACAAGTACTAGCATGAAGTAGGCATGAAAATGAAGCTATCCATGTGCAAAACAACCACATAGCATATTTGCATGAACAAACACATAAAAGACAAAACAGCAACATGCAGTGAGATGACATGTTCATGAACTTGCTCAAATGCAAAAACTAATGCCCCCACTAGATTGGTGGGATTTTTCTACCCCAAAAACATATATAATATGTTGGGGTTGCTGTAGAAAAATATTCACAAGTGCATTAAGTTAAAACCTGCCCTAAAAGGAAACCTCAGCATATGCCAAAACTGGCATGTTCCGAAATGGAATAAAACAGAAAACCTGCGGGGAAGCTAGGTGCACCCAAGCTGTACCCAGATGTTAGGCTGACTGGTAGGGCCGTGGGCCACGTGGCTGGGTGTGTGTATGACACGAGGGGCCGAGGCGTCAGTGTCTCATGAAAGAATAAAAACCACCAAAAATCTGTGGAGAACCTGGGATTCGAACCCAGGTCTCCTGGTTGGAATCGCGGGTGTGCTACCAGTTAGGCTAGGACGGGGCTGCTGGTTTGGTAGGGGCTCGGCTCCTCTTGAGGCAACCTGAAGCGGGTACGGGTCCCTTCTCATCTGCAGCAGAGAAGTCGCCGGCGGTGCCTGCGAGCAACGACGACGACCATCGGAGCCAAGGGGTACCGGCGGGGGTGCGGGATAGGCCAGGGAGTGCGGGTGCAGCGGCGCATGTGTGGGAACGTGCGTGCTTGTGGAGCAACTGCGGGAGTTGGCGTGCGGGGTACTCGAGCTCGAGCATCTGCTCGACTCGGGCTACGACGAGCACGACGGGCAGGGGGAAGCAGCAGGGTGCGGCGCGGGCATGTGTGAGAGAGTGTGCGCATGGGTGCAGCAAGGCATGGAGGAGCTCGGCTAGGAGGATCCGGAGCAGGAGGTGCACATGGGCTGTCTCTGAACTACCGAACTGAAGAAAACTTCAGAACTCGCCTCGGTGCGCCGGGAACACGACGACGGCAAGATCTTGGCCGCTCCTACGGAGACCGATCGACGAAACGAAAAGAGCAGGGGGAAGGATGGGTATACCTAGTATACCTATGACAAGGAGGTGACGCCGGTGGCGCAGTAGATTGACAGCGGGGAGGCGAAGATTTCCGGTGGACTTGCTGTCCGAGAAGTAGACGACGTAGAGGACGAAGAGGACGTCGGGGAAGGCGTCCTTGGGCTTGGATCGGTGTCAGAATGGACTCGGGGAGGCGATGCGGTGCTCGGGATCGACGGAGGGGAAGCCGGCGACGCACCTACGCCGGCGAGGAGCTCTTGCTCGGGCTGGTCATGGTGGCTGTAGGGAGGAAACGGAGCGGGGAAGCAGGGCGTGGGTGCCTCTTACCCGTGGCGGCGGCGCGGAGGGGAAAGAAGGGAGGGGCCCTAGGCTTGCCCTGGGTTGGCCCTTTATAGGGGGAAGCGAGGGACGTGGTGGCCACGGTGGCCATGTGTGCCCCTGTCCTCTGCTTTACTGTGAGAGGAACGAGCGAGGGAGGAGGAAGAGAAACAGGGGTTCGGGTCACTGCAGGTGGGGCCAGTGCAGGCTCCAGCGTGGAAAGGAGGGTGAGCGAGCGAGCACTGCTGGCTCGCTGGGGTAGCTGGGCCGGCCTGGAGTGAGGAGGGCCAGACGGGCTGTGATGCTGCTGGGCTGCCCACTGCTGCTTTCTATTCTTTTCTTCAACCAGAAAATAACAAGAAAAGCACAGAGAGCTGGAAGAGGTGTTGGGGAGATGTAAAAATATGTCTGGGGTTCTGGAATTATGGACTATTTGAATAAATTGGTTTGGGCATTTTTAGAGGTAGAAAAATAAAACAAGTTTGAATAAAATTCAAACTTGGGTCATTTTTGAACCTGACCAAAACAACTTCAAATAAGGTGATATTTGGCAGAGAGGTAAATGACATGGTGATAGAATATTGAGGCAAAGTTGAACATTAATGAAGGAGGGTAAAATGGCACTTGTCAAAAGAAGGAAGTAGAGGGAAGGAGGAGGTGGTGATGCATAGAACAATATTATGGGCATCTCAAGGCATATGTTGAACATGTAAGAATAAGATGCAATAAGACAAGGATGGAATGAGATGAATATGCACTATATGATGATGACATATGATGGCTAAAAGGAATATGACAAGAAGCACAAATGCAATATGACCAAGAAAGCATGGCAATGAAATGAGTAGAACAACAAAACAAAACAAAATGAGACCAAAGGGTGGAACCCAGAATGGAATTGGATGGAGACCAACATGGATATATTGCCAAATATGGAAGTTTTACATCTGGGGTGTTACATTCATATCTCTCGACCCGGGCATGAGCTTGAATAACCATTTTCAGCTCCTCGAACATCTCATATGCTCCGTGTTGCTCAAAACGCTTTTGGAGCCCCGGTTCTAAGGTGTAAAGCATGCCACACTGAACGAGGGAGTAACCATCAGCACGTGACTGCCAAGCGTTCATAACGTCTTGGTTCTCTGGGATGGGTGCTTCACCTAGCGGTCCTTCTAGGACATATGCTTTCTTTGGCACCTATGAGGATGATCCTCAGGTTTCGGACCCAGTCTGTATAGTTGCTGCCATCATCTTTCAGCTTGGTTTTCTCTAGGAACGCGTTGAAGTTCATGTTGACATGAGCGTTGGCCATTTGATCTATAATACATATTTTGCAAAGATTGTTGACTAATTTCATAATAATTAAGTTCATCTAATCAAATTATTTAATGAACTCCCACTCAGATTTAGTGATACACGATCCGAGTCGACTAGGCCGTGTCCGATCATCACGTGACACGGACTAGTCATCATCGGTAAACATCTCCATGTTGATCGTATCTTCCATATGACTCATGCTCGACCTTTCGGTCTCTATGTTCCGAGGCCATGTCTGTACATGCTAGGCTCGTCAAGTTAACCTAAGTGTTTTTGCATGTGTAAAACTGTCTTACACCCGTTGTATGTGAACGTAGGAATCTATCACACCCGATCATCACGTGGTGCTTCGAAACGATGAACTTTAGCAAGGGTGCACATTTAGGGGGAACACCTTCTTGAAATTATTATGAGGGATCATCTTATTTACTACCGCCGTTCTAAGTAAACAAGATGCATAAACATAATAAACATCACATGCAATTATATATAGTAGTGACATGATATGGCCAATATCATATAGCTCCTTTGATCTCCATCTTCGGGGCTCCATGATCATCTTCGTCACCGGCATGACACCATGATCTCCATCATCATGATCTCCATCATCATGTCTCCATGAAGTTGCTCGCCAACTATTACTTCTACTACTATAGCTAACGGTTTAGCAATAAAGTAAAGTAATTACATGGCATTAAATCATTGACACGCAGGTCATACAATAATTAAGACAACTCCTATGGCTCCTGCCGGTTGTCATACTCATCGACATGCAAGTCGTGATTCCTATTACAAGAACATGATCTCATACATCACAATATATCATTCATCATTCATCAAAACTTTTGGCCATATCACATCACATAGCAATTGCTGCAAAAACAAGTTAGACGTCTTCTAATTGTTGTTGCATCTTTTACGTGGCTGCAATTGGGTTCTAGCAAGAACGTTTTCTTACCTACGAATAACCACAACGTGATTTTTTTCAACTTCTATTTACCCTTCATAAGGACCCTTTTCATCGAATCCGCTCCAACTAAAGTGGGCAGACACCCGCTAGCCACCTTATGCAACTAGTGCATGTCAGTCGGTGGAACCTGTCTCACGTAAGCGTACGTGTAAGGTCGGTCCGGGCTGCTTCATCCCACAATACCGCTGAAGCAAAATAAGACTAGTAGTGGCAAGCAAGTTGACAAGATCTACGCCCACAACAGATTTGTGTTCTACTCGTGCAATAGAGAACTATGCATAGACCTAGCTCATGATGCCACCGTTGGGGAACGTTGCATAAAATAAAAAAATTCCTACGTTCACCAAGATCAATCTATGAGTTCATCTAGCAACGAGAGAGAGGAGTGCATCTACATACCCTTGTAGATCGCGTGCGGAAGCGTTCAAGAGAACGGGGTTGAGGGAGTCGTTCTCGTCGTGATCCAAATCACCGGAGATCCTAGCGCCGAACGGACGGCACCTCCGCGTTCAACACACGTACGGTCAGCGTGACGTCTCCTCCTTCTTGATCCAGCAAGGGGGAAGGAGAGGTTGATGAAGATCCAGCAGCACGACGGCGTGGTGGTGGATGCAGCAGGGCTCCGGCAGGGCTTCGCCAAGCAACTACGGGAGGGAGAGGTGTAGCAGGCAGGGGAGGGAGGCGCCAGGTGTTGGGTGCGGCTGCCCTCCCACCCCCCCCCCTCTTTATATAGGGACCCCAGGGGGGCGCCGGCCCTAGAGATGGGATCAAAGGGGGGCGGCGGCCAAGGGGGGAAACTTGCCCCCTAAGGCAAGTGGAGGCGCCCCCTCCCCTAGGGTTCCCAACCCTAGGCGCAGAGGGGGGGCAGGGGGGCGCACCAGCCCACCAGGGGCTGGTTCCCCTCCCACTTCAGCCCATGGGGCCCTCCGGGATAGGTGGCCCCACCTGGTGGACCCCCAGGACCCTTCCGGTGGTCCCGGTACAATACCGGGTGACTCCGAAACTTTCCCGATGGCTGAAACTCGACTTCCCATATATAATTCTTTACCTCCGGACCATTCCGGAACTCCTCGTGACGTCTGGGATCTCATCCAGGACTCTGAACAACTTTCGGTTTGCTGCATACTCATATTCATACAACCCTAGCGTCACCGAACCTTAAGTGTGTAGACCTTACGGGTTCGGGAGACATGTAGACATGACCGAGACGGCTCTCCGGTAAATAACCAACAGCGGGATCTGGATACCCATGTTGGCTCCCACATGCTCCTCGATGATCTCATCGGATGAACCACGATGTCGAGGATTCAAGCAACCTCGTATACAATTCCCTTTGTCAATCGGTATTTTATTTGCCCGAGATTCAATCGTCGGTATCCCAATACCTCGTTCAATCTCGTTACTGGCAAGTCACTTTACTCGTACCGTAATGCATGATCCCGTGACCAGACACTTGGTCACTTTGAGCTCATTATGATGATGCACTACTGAGTGGGCCCAGTGATACCTCTCCATAATACGGAGTGACAAATCCCAGTCTCGATCCGTGTCAACCCAACAGACACTTTCGGAGATACCCGTAGCATACCTTTATAGTCACCCAGTTACATTGTGACGTTTGGTACACCCAAAGCACTCCTACGGTATCCAGGAGTTACACGATCTCATGGTCTAAGGAAGAGATACTTGACATTGGAAAAGCTCTAGCAAAATGAACTACACGATCTTGTGCTATGCTTAGGATTGGGTCTTGTCCATCACATCATTCTCCTAATGATGTGATCCCGTTATCAACGACATCCAATGTCCATAGTCAGGAAACCATGACTATCTGTTGATCAACGAGCTAGTCAACTAGAGGCTCACTAGGGACATGTTGTGGTCTAAGTATTCACACATGTATTACGATTTCCGGATAATACAATTATAGCATGAATAAAAGACAACTATCATGAACAAAGAAATATAATAATAATCCTTTTATTATTGCCTCTAGGGCATATTTCCAACAATCGTGTGATGTCGCTTAGCAGACCATGACACCATGTAGACCAGCGAGTGTCTGGATAGCCTGCCCAATCAGCGTCAGAATAGGCCATCAACTTGTTAGAGCTACGTGGAAACAAAGTGAGGCCATAGCTAGTGGTATCGCGGATGTAGCGAAGCACACGCTTCACAAGGAGCAAATGATTAGCCCGAGGATCATGCATATAAAGACAAATCTGCTGCACAACATAGATGATGCCTGCCGAGTGAGCGTAAGGTACTGAAGACCGCCTGCAATACTATGATACTCAGTGGGATCTGTAACAAGATCACTGGACTTGGCTGAAAGTTTGGAGGTAGTATCAACTGGAGTAGAGATGGATTTGCACTGCAACATGCGAGCTCTGTCAAGAAGATCCAATGCATACTTCTCCTGTGAGAGGAACATACTAGCATTGCTACATGTGACAGAGATGCCCAAAAAGTAATGAAGATCTCCCATGTCTGTCATACTGAACTCGGTACAAAGAGAGGCAATCAAACTGTGCAGCAATGTCGAGGAAGATGCAGTCAGGATGATGTCATCCACATAGAGCAGGAGATGGGCCATGCCAGCGCCAGGCCTATAGACGAACAACAAGCTATCGGAATTGGAGCCAACAAAACCGACCGATGCAATGAACGAAGGAAACCACTGAAACCATGCTCGAGGTGCTTGTTTCAAACCATATAGTGATTTGTTGAGGTGACATACCTTATTAGGGAAGTTAGGATCAGTAAACCCAGAAGGCTGACGAGAAAAAATAGTCTCAATGAGAGTTCCATTGAGGAACGCATTCTTGACGTCAAGCTGATGAATCGACCAGTCACTAGAGAGAGCAAAAGAGAGAGCACTGTGTGAATAGTGGCTGGCTTGACGACAGTGCTGAAAGTTTCATCAAGATACCTTCATGCTGAGTAAATCCACGGAGCACCCAACGAGCTTTGTATCTATCCAAAGAACCATCAGACTTCATCTTGCGACGATAGATCCACTTACCAGTAATGATGTTAGCATTGCGAGGTGGATCAACGAGGTCCCAAGTGTTGTTGGAGAGAAGAGCACCATACCCCTCAACCATAGCGGAATGCCAGTTCGGATCCTTGAGAGCACCATGATAGGCCTTTGGTATTGGAGATAAACCCTCAACATGAAGATCAAAAATCTTCTTCGGCTGCACAATACCCCGTTTAGCACGAGTGGCCATGGCCTGAGATGGTGGAGATGGGGGGCCCCGCGGCCAGTGGGTCCGGGGTCGATCCACAGTAGAAGGAGCTGGCGACGGCATGGCTAGCGGTGACCACGGCAGCAGGAGAAGGGCTCCCAACAGGGCCCTCATCAGGGCGCTCGACGGAAGCCCATTCACCAGGCGATCATGGCGTGACACCAGGTGACGATGACGACCGAGGTGAGGACGGTGGGGCCACCGTGGGGTCGCGGTTGGGGTTACCGTGCCTATCACGGTGAAAGGCATCAATGACATTGGCTGCTCAGTACCCTGCAAGAAAGCATAAGAGTGCAAGGAAGGAGTAGGAGTTGACGAAGATGGAGTGGAGGCAAAGGGAAAGCTTTACTCATCGAACACTACATGGCAGGATATGATAATCTTTTGGGTGGAACGGTCAAGGCAACGATAGCCATGATGCCGGGATGGGTACCCTAGAAATACACATGGCACAGAGCGGGGCGCAAGTTTGTGCGGCGCAATGGCGGTGGTGTTGCGGTAACATAGACATCCAAAAACCCGAAGACCAGCATACGCAGGTGCTACGTCTTGAGCTTGCGTTGGTTTTCCTTGAAGAGGAAAGGGTGATGCAGCAATAGTAGCATAAGTATTTCCCTCAGTTTTTGAGAACCAAGGTATCAATCCAGTAGGAGGCTCCTCAAAAGTCCCACGCACCTACACAAACAAACAAGAACTCGCAACCAACGCAATAAAGGGGTTGTCAATCCCTTCACGACCACTTGCGAAGGTGAGATCTGATAGAGATAATATGATAAGATAAATATATTTTTGGTATTTTATGATATAGATTGGAAAAGTAAAGATGCAAATAAAAGTAGATTGAAAGCTTATATGATAAGAGATAGACCCGGGGGGGCATAGGTTTCACTAGTGGCTTCTCTCAAGATAGCATAAGTATTACGGTGGGTGAACAAATTACTGTTGAGCAATTGATAGAAAAGCGAATAATTATGAGATTATCTAGGCATGATCATGTATATAGGCATCACGTCCGTGACAAGTAGACCGACTCCTGCCTGCATCTACTACTATTACTCCACACATCGACCGCTATCCAGCATGCATTTAGAGTACTAAGTTCATAAAGAACATAGTAACGCATTAAGAAAGATGACATGATGTAGAGGGATAAACTCATGCAATATGATATAAACCCCATCGTTTTATCCTCGATGGCAACAATACAATACGTGCCTTGCTGCCCCCGCTGTCACTAGAAAAGGACACCGCAAGATTGAACCCAAAGCTAAGCACTTCTCCCCATTGCAAGAAAGATCAATCTAGTAGGCCAAACCAAACTGATAATTCGAAGAGACTTGCAAAGATAACTTAATCACACATAAAAGCATTTGGAGGAGATTCAAATATTTATCATAGATAAACTTGATCATAAACCCACAATTCATCAGATCTCGACAAACACACCGCAAAAAGAGTTACATCAAATAGATCTCCAAGAAGATCGAGGAGAACTTTGTATTGAGATTCAAAGAGATAAAAGAAGCCATCTAGCTAATAACTATGGACCCGAAGGTCTGTGGTAAACTACTCACAACTCATTGGAGAGGACTTGGAGATGAAGTAGAGGCCCTCCATGGTCGATTCCCCCCTCGGCGGAGCGCCGACAAAGGCTCTAAGATGGGATCTCGTGGATACAGAAGGTTGCAGCAGTGGAATTAGGTTTTCGTGGTCGCTTCTGATGTTTTCAGGGTACGGGAGTATATATAGGAGGAAGAAGTAGGTCGGTGGACGCTAGAGGAGCCCATGAGGGTGGGGGCGCGCCCACCCCCAGGCGGCACGCCGGGCACCCTCGTGGCCGCCTCGCTTGTTGCTTGACTTCCACTCCAAGTCCCGTGAATTGCGTTTGTTCCAAAAAGATCGCTCCCAAAGGTTTCATTCCGTTTGGACTCCGTTTGATATTCCTTTTCTTCGAAACACTGAAATAGGCAAAAAGAAACAGCAATTTGGGTTGGGCCTCCAGTTAGTAGGTTAGTCCCAAAAATGATATAAAAGTGTAAAGTAAAGCCCATAAACATCCAAAACGGGTAATATAATAGAATGGAACAATAAAAAATTATAGATACGTTGGAGACGTATCAAGCATCCCCAAGCTAAATCCCTGCTCGTCCTCGAGTAGGTAAATGATAAAAATAGAACTTTTGATGTGGAATGCTACCTAGCATAATTCCCAATGTAATTTTCTTTATTGTGGCATGAATGTTCAGATCCAAATGATTCAAAATAGAAGTTCATATTGACATAAGAAATAGTAATACTTCAAGCACACTAATCAAAGCAATCATGTCTTCTCAAAATAACATGGGTAAAGAAAGTTCATCCCTACAAAATCATATAGTTAGGTCATGCTTCATTTTCGTCACACAAAAATTCTCTCATCTTGCACACCCCAGATGACAAGCCAAGCAATTGTTTCGTACTTAAATAATCTCAAACTTTTTTCAACTTTCACGCAATACATGAGCGTGAGCCATGGATATAGCACTATGGGTGGAATAGAATATGATGATGGAGGTTGTGTGGAGAAGATAAAAAAGGAGAAAGTCTCACATTGATGACGATAATCAACGGGCTATGGAGATGCCCATCAATTGATGTCAACACGAGGAGTGGGGATTGTCATGCAACGGATGCACTAGAGCTATAAATGTATCAAAGCTCAACAAAAGAAACTAAGTGGGTGTGCATCCAACTTGCTTGCTCATGAAGACCTAGGGCATTTTAGGAAGCCCATCGTAGGAATATACAAGCCAAGTTCTATAATGAAAAATTCCCACTAGTATATGAAAGTGACAACATATAAGACTCTCTATATGAAGAACATGGTCCTACTTCGAAGCACAAGTGTGGAAAAGGATAGTAACATTGCCCCCTTTTTATTTTTTATATATATATTTTTTGGGGGCCTTTCTTTTTTCTTTGGCCTTTCTCTTTTTTTATTTGGGGACAATGCTCTAATAATGATGATCATCACACTTCTATTTATTTACAACTCATGAATTACAACTCAAAACTAGAACAAGATATGACTTTATATGAATGCCTCCGGCGGTGTACCGGGATGGGCAATGAATCAAGAGTGACATGTATGAGAAATTATGCATGGTGGCTTTGCCACAAATACGATGTCAACTACATGATCATGCAAGGCAATATGACAATGATGATGTGTGTCATGATGATGAACGGAACAGTGGAAAGTTGCATGGCAATATATCTTGGAATGGCTATGGAAATGCCATAATAGGTAGGTATGGTGGCTGTTTTGAGGAAGATATAAGGAGGTTTATGTGTGATAGAGCATATCGTATCACGGGGTTTGGATACACCGGCGAAGTTTGCACCAACTCTCAAGGTGAGAAAGGGCAATGCATGGTACCGAAGAGGCTAGCAATGATGGAAGGGTGAGAATGCATATAATCCATGGACTCAACGTTAGTCATAAAGAACTCATATACTTATTGCAAAAATCTACAAGTCATCAAAAACCAAGCACTACGCGCATGCTCCTAGGGGGGTAGATTTGTAGGAAAAGACCGTCGCTCGTCCCCGACCGCCACTCATAAGGATGACAATCTAAGAACACCTCATGTTTCAAATTTCTTACACAACTTTTACCATACGTGCATGCTACGGGACTTGCCAACTTCAACACAAGCATTCTTTAAATTCATAATCACCCAACTAGCATGACTCTAATATCACCACCTCCAAATCTCAAAACAATTATCAAGTATCAAATTAATCATAGCATCCAATTCACTTCCTATGATAGTTTTTATTATACCCAACTTGGATGCCCATCATTCTAGGACCAATTTTATAACCATAGCAAATACCATGCTGTTCTAAAAGACTCTCAAAATAATATAAGCGAAGCATGATAGATTAATAATTTCTACAAAATTAAGCCACCGTCATGCTCTAAAAGATTTAAGTGAAGTACTAGAGCAAAATCTATCTAGCTCAAAAGATATAAGTGAAGCACATAGAGTATTCTAATAAATTCCAAACAAGTGGGCTTCTCACAAAGGGTATGTACAGCAAGGATGATTGTGGTAAACTAAAAAGCAAAGACTAATATCATACAAGTGGCTCCAAGCAAAACACATATCATGTGGCGAATAAAAATATAGCTCCAAGTAAAGTTACCGATAGACGAAGACGAAAGAGGGGATGCCTTCCGGGGCATCCCCAAGCTTAGGATTTTGGTTATCCTTGAATATCTTGGGGTGCCATGGGCATCCCCAAGCTTAGGCTCTTGCCACTCCTTATTCCATAGTCCATCAAATCTTTACCCAAAACTTGACAACTTCACAACACAAAACTCAACAGGAAATCTCATAAGCTCGGTTAGTGCAAGAAAGAAAAACCACCACATAAGGTACTGTAATGAATTCATTCTTTATTTATATTGGTGTTAAACCTACTGTATTCAAACTTCTCTATGGTTCATACCACTTAATACTAGCCATAGATGCATCAAAATAAGTAAACAACACACGAAAAACAGAATCTGTCAAAAACAGAACAGTCTGTAGAAATCTGTAACTCTCGAATACTTATGGAACTCTAAAAATCCTACCAAAATAGTAAGTCCTGGGAAATTTGTCTATTGATTTACAGCAAAAAGAATCAACGCAAAATCACGTTTATGTGAATTAATAAAATTATTTTCGTGCGGGCAAAGTTTCTGTTTTTCAGCAGAATCAAATTAACTATTACCATAGGTTATCCTATAGGTTCTACTTGGCACAAACACTAATTAAAACATGAAAACACATCTAAACAGAAGGTAGATGAATTATTTATTACTAAACAGAAGCAAAAACAAAAAACTAAAAATAAAATTGGGTTGCCTCCCAACTAGCGCTATCGTTTAACGCCCCTAGCTAGGCATAAAAGCGAGGATAGATCTAGGTAGTGCCATCTTTAATTTTTAATTTTTTAGCGGAGTCATGCTCGAATCCGGGAGGTTCTTTACGTTTCCCCTCATACTCGGAAATTTTTAGATCTAAAGATTTCCGCTAACACTTTTAAGAGGCTCAAGAGACTTTTGTAATATTTTTGTTACTTCGCAAATCTTTTCAAAAAATTGTGTATATTCTTGGGTAGGATGTGGCCCTCCCTTTTGAGGTAGTGTTCCCACTATTCCCTCTATAATTTCATGTGCAATACTGGGATAAATTTCAATAAAATTTCCTTTGGCAATGCAATCCAAGAGTTGTCTATGGGACATATTTTGCCCAACATAAAAATTGCAAAGTAAGATTCTAAAATTCACCTCTGGGGTGCAATTACGATAGGACTACATCATCCTATACGAAGCATCTTTTAAGTTTTCTCCTTGCCTTTGCTTTAAGTGACGAACTTGAAACTCGGGAGACATAGGAGCGGATACGGGACTAGCCATAGCGACGAGCACACAAAAGGCAAGCGAACGAGAGAGGAGATTGGGAAAGAGAGGGCAAATAAAACGGCAAGGGTGAAGTGGGGGAGAGGAAAACGAGAGGCAAATGGCAAATAATGTAATGCGAGGGAGATGAGTTTGTGATGGGTACTTGGTATGTCTTGACTTGAGCGAAGACCTCCCCGGTAACGGCGCCAGAAATCCTTCTTGCTACATCTTGAGCTTGCGTTGGTTTCCTTGAAGAGGAAAGCGTGATGCAGCAACAGTAGCATAAGTATTTCCCTCAGTTTTTGGGAACCAAGGTATCAATCCAGTAGGAGGATCCTCAAAAGTCTCACGCACCTGCACAAACAAACAAGAATTCGCAACCAACAGAATAAAAGGGTTGTCAATCCCTTCACGGCCACTTGCGAAAGTGAGATCTGATAGAGATAATATGATAAGATAAATATATTTTTGGTATTTTATGATATAGATTGGAAAAGTAAAGATGCAAAAAGAAGTAGATTGAAAGCTTATATGATAAGAGATAGACCCGGGGGCCATAGGTTTCACTAGTGGCTTCTCTCAAGATAGCATAAGTATTGCGGTGGGTGAACAAATTACTGTCGAGCAATTGATAGAAAAGAGAATAATTATGAGATTATCTAGACATGAGAATGTATATAGGCATCACATCCGTGACAAGTAGACCGACTCCTGCCTACATCTACTACTATTACTCCACACATCGACCTCTATCCAGCATGCATCTAGAGTATTAAGTTCATAAAGAACAGAGTAACGCATTAAGAAAGATGACATGATGTAGAGGGATAAACTCATGCAATATGATATAAACCCCGTCTTTTTATCCTCGATGGCAACAATACAATATGTGCCTTTCTGCCCCTGTTGTCACTGGGAAAGGACACCGCAAGATTGAACCCAAAGCTAAGCACTTCTCCCATTGCAAGAAAGATCAATCTAGTAGGCCAAACCAAACTGATAATTCGAAGAGACTTGCAAAGATAACTTAATCAAACATAAAAGAATTCAGAGGAGATTCAAATATTTCTCATAGATAAACTTGATCATAAACCCACAATTCATCGGATCTCGACAAACACACCGCAAAAAGAGTTACATCAAATAGATCTCCAAGAAGATGAAGGAGAACTTTGTATTGAGATTCAAAGAGAGAGAATAAGCCATCTAGCTAATAACTATGGACCCGAAGGTCTGTGGTAAACTACTCACAACTCATCGGAATGGCCTTGGAGATGATGTAGAGGCCCTCCGTGGTCGATTTCCCCTCCGGCGGAGCGCCGACGAAGGCTCCAAGATGGGATCTCGCGGATACAGAAGGTTATGGCGGTGGAAATAGTTTTTCGTGGTGCTCCCCGATGGTTTCAGGGTACGTGGGTATATATAGGAGGAAGAAGTAGGTCGGTGGACGCTCGAGGGGCCCACGAGGGTGGGGGCGTGCCTACCTGTAGGGGGCGCGCCGGGAACCCTCGTGGCCGCCTCGCTTGTTTGACTTCCACTCCAAGTCCTCCGGATCATGTTTGTTCCAAAAAGATTGCTCCCGAAGGTTTCATTCCGTTTGGACTCCGTTTGATATTCCTTTTCTTCGAAACACTGAAATAGGCAAAAAAATAGCAATTCGGGTTGGGCCTTCGGTTAGTAGGTTAGTCCCGAAAATGATATATAAGTGTAAAGTAAAGCCCATAAACATCCAAAACGGGTAATATAATAGCATGGAGCAATCAAAAATTATAGATACATTGGAGACGTATCAGCAGGGTCCGTGCCAAGTAAGGCGCGAAAGGGAATGCGATCCGAGATTGCCTTGGAAGGCAGCCGATTATGCAACATAACGGCTGTGTGAAGAGCTTCGACCCAGGAACAAGGCGGCATGCTGGCTTGGATGAGGAGTGTACGAGTAATGTCATTAAGAGTACGAATAATGCGTTCGGCTTTACCATTCTGTTGCAAAGTGTATGGACATGAAAACCGGAGTGCAATTCCATTGTGTTGGGCAAACGAATGGAGGAGTGAATTATCGAACTCACAACCATTATCACATTGAATAGCCTGCAAGCATGCACTAAACTGGGTGAGCGCTAAGGCATGAAGGAACGACAAGTGCGAGAAAGCTTCTGACTTAGACCGTAGAGGGTAGACCCATGCATACTGAGTAAAATCATCGAGACAAACGAGATAATACTTAAAGCCAGAAATACTCTCAACAGGAGATGTCCACAAATCACAGTGAATTATTTGAAATGGATTAGTGGTTACAAGATTGGTGGAAGAAAAAGGAAGACAAACATGATGACCTAACTGACAAGCATGACACAAGCTACTTTTATTCTTTTCCCTAGGGATGATCGAAGAACGAGCTAATGGCTCCATGACGGGCTGCCCAGGATGCCCGAGCCGACGGTGCCAGAGTGTTGCATCGACGACGTGGAAGGCGTGTGGCTGGTTGGTAGAGGAAGGGCGGATGGAGTAGAGAGCTCCGAAGCTATTGCACCTGAGAATCTCGGTCCTGGTTAGAAGATCCTTCACAGAAAAACCAAGAGGGTTAAATTTGATGGATACACGATTATCAATGGTGAACTAACAAACAGACAAAAGGTTTTTAACTATGTTAGGAACCACTAAGACATTACGAAGGTAAAGAGGACGAGAGGTGGTTGAAATAGGAAGACGTGCATGCCCGACACCGCTGATTGGAAGAGTGGAACCGTTATTGACAATGACAGCACGACAAACGAAGGAGGGGCACAAGGAGGTGAGCATACCGAGATCGGACGCAACATGGGAGGAGGCGCCGGTGTCCATCACCCACTCCCTGGTGGGTGCTTGCAGCCCCATGGTCTGGAACTGATGCATGAGCGCGACCTCGTCCCACGAGGCCATTGTCGATGCCGGTGAGTCCGTAGGTGGGTTTTCCACGGGCTTATCCGTAATCGTAGGGGGCAACACCGTACGGGCTCTGGGCATAGAACGCGTGCGGCGACGGGTTAGGCCTCGACACGTAGCTGGGAGACGGGACATAGGCGGGCGGCGCACGGGCGAGCAGGACCCCTGGCCATAGGGCCACATCTGGATGGCACCATTCCAGGGATGCAGCGGTGAGGGCCAGGAAGGAGTGGCGGCCGGCGGGGTCGCGGGTGCCGGGATGGATGAGATCTCCTTGGCGACTCCAGCGGCAGCCTTCTTCTTCTTATTTCCTTTTCCAGAGCCCTTCCAGGGTTGCTGGCGTTGGTGAAGAGGGTCGTGTCCGAGTTGCGGGCGCGGCGATTTTTGCCCTTCATGTCCTGGAGTGCGTGTTGGGGAATGTAGTAATTTCAAAAAAAATCCTACGCACAGCAAGATCATGGTGATGCATAGCAACGAGAGGGAGAGTGTATCTTCATACCCTTGAAGATCGCTAAGCGGAAGCGCTAATCAACGCGGTTGATGTAGTCGTACACCTTCACGATCCGCCCCGATCAAGTACCGAACGTACGGCACCTCCATGTTCAGCACACGTTCAGCTCGATGACGTCCTCGCCTTCTTGATCCAGCAAGACGGGCGAAGGAGTAGATGAGTTCCAGAAGCACGGTGGCGTGTTGGTGAAGAACAATCTCCGCAGGGCTTCGCCTAAGCACTACGGAAACTATGACGGAGGATAAACTAGAGGGGACGGAGTTGCCGGCACACGGCTTGGTGTTTCTTGATGTGTCTTTGGTGCTAGCCCTGCCCCTCTATTTATATGTTGAGCCCTGGGGTCGAAACTTGGAGTAAAAGCCTCATCAAACTCGTGTTTTGCCCGAAAGGCAAGAGTCCTACACAGACTCCACGGCTGGACGCCAGGGTTCCCGGCATCTACCCCCTAGACGCCAGGGTTCATGGCGTCTAACCTCTGTTCTGTGCAAAACTTCCTTTTGCACTTTCCAAAAGCCTCGTGGGCTTTCCCCTTTGGCCCAAATAACATGTTCTCGTACCCAAACATTTCGGGAAACATCCGGAACCCCTTCTGGTGAATTCCAGAACCCTTCCGGAGATCAAACACTATTATCCCATATATCAAACTTTATCTCCGGACCATTCTGGAGTTCCTCGTCATGTCCGTGATCTCATCCGGGACTCTGAACAATATTCGGTCACCAACATACATAACTCATATATTACTATAGCGTCAACGAACGTTTAAGCATGCGGACCCTATGGGTTCGAGAACTATATAGACATGACCAAGACACTTCTCTTGTCAATAACCAATAGAGGAACCTGGATGCCCATATTGGCTCCTACATATTCTATGAAGATCTTTATCGGTCGAACCGCATAACAACCTACGTTGTTCCCTTTGTCATCGGTATGTTACTTGCCCGAGATTCGATCGTCGGTATCTCAATACCTAGTTCAATCTCATTACCGGCAAGTCTCTTTACTCGTTATGTAATGCATCATCCCGCAACTAACTCATTAATCACATTGTTTGCAAGGCTTAAAGTGATGTGCATTACCAAGAGGGCCCAGAGATAGCTCTCTGACAATCGGAGTGACAAATCCTAATCTCGAAATACGCCAACTCAACAAGTACCTTCGGAGACACCTGTAGAGCACCTTTATAATCACCCAGTTACGTTGTGCCGTTTGGTAGCACACAAAGTGTTCCTCCGGTAAACGGGAGTTGCATAATCTCATAGTCATAGGAACATGTATAAGTCATGAAGAAAGCAATAGCAACAAACTAAAATGATCAAGTGTTAAGCTAATGGAATGGGTCAAACCAATCGCATCATTCTCCTAATGATGTGATCCCGTTTATCAAATGACAACTCATGTCTATGGTTAGGAAACCTTAACCATCTTTGATCAACGAGCTAGTCAAGTAGAGGCATACTAGTGACACTCTGTTTGTCTCTGTATTCACACATGTATTATGTTTCCGGTTAATACAATTATAGCATGAATAATAAACATTTATCATGAAATAAGGAAATAAATAATAACTTTATTATTGCCTCTAGGGCATATTTCCTTAAGTCTCCCACTTGCACTAGAGTCAATAATCTAGTTCACATCACCATGTGATTTAACACCATATTCACATCTGCATGTGATTAACACCCATAGTTTCACATCGTCATGTGACCAACACCCAAAGGGTTTACTAGAGTCAACAATCTAGTTCACATTGCTATGTGATTAACACCCAAAGAGTACTAAGGTGTGATCATGTTTTGCTTGTGAGAGAAGTTTTTAGTCAAGGGGTCTGTCATATTTAGAGCCGTATGTATTTTGCAAATATTCTATGTCTACAATGCTCTGCACGGAGCTACTCTAGCTAATTGCTCCCACTTTCAATATGTATCCAGATTGAAACTTAGAGTCATCTGGATCGGTGTAAAAGCTTGATCGACGTGACTCTTCACGACGAACCTTTTGTCACCTCCATAATCGAGAAACATATCCTTATTCCACTAAGGATAATTTTGACCGCTGTCCAGTGATCTACTCCCAGATCTATTGTATTTCAATAGATCTGGTACACAGCATGACATACTTTATAGAACCTATGGCTGAGGCATAGGGAATGACTTTCATTCTCTTTCTATCTTCTACCGTGGTTGGGCTTTGAGTCTTACTCACAACTTCACACCTTGTAACACAGGCAAGAACTCTTTCTATGACTGTTCCATTTTGAACTACTTCAAAATCTTGTCCAGGTATGTACTCATTGAAAAAACTTATCAAGCATCTTGGTCTATCTCTATAGATCTTGATGCTCAATATGTAAGCAGCTTCACCGAGGTCTTTCTTTGAAAAACTCCTTTCAAATACTCCTTTATGCTTTCCAGAAAATTCGACATTATTTTCGATCAACAATATGTCATTCACATATACTTATCAGAAATGTTGTAGTGCTCCCACTCACTTTCTTGTAAATACAGGCTTTACCGCAAGTCTGTATAAAACTATATGCTTTGATAAACTCATCAAAGCGTATATTCCAACTCTGAGAGGCTTGCACCAGTCCATAAATGGATCGCTGGAGCTTGCACACTTTGTTAGCATCTTTTGGATCGACAAAAACTTATGGTTGCATCATATACAACTCTTCTTCCAGAAATCCATTCAGGAATGCAGTTTTGACATCCATTTGCCAAATTTCATAATCATAAAAAGCGGCAATTGCTAACATGATTCGGACAGACTTAAGCATCACGATGAGTGAGAAAATCTCATCGTAGTCAACACCTTGAACTTTGTCAAAAACCTTTTTTTACAAGTCTAGCTTTGTAGATAGTGACACTACTATCAGTGTCCGTCTTCCTCTTTGAAGATCCATTTATTTAATATGGCTTGCCGATCATCGGTCAAGTCCACCAAAGTCCACACTTTGTTCTCATACATGGATCCCATCTCAGATTTCATGGCCTCAAGCCATTTTATGGAATCTGGGCTCATCATCGCTTCCTCATAGTTCGCAGGTTCATCATGGTCTAGTAACATGACTTCCAGAATAGGATTACCGTACCACTCTGGTGCGGACCGTACTCTGGAAGACCTACGAGGTTCTGTAGTAACTTGATCTGAAGTTTCATGATCATCATCATTAGCTTCCTCACTAATTGGTGTAGGAACCACATGAACTGATTTCTGTGATGAACTACTTTCCAATTCGGGAGAAGGTACAATTACCTCATCAAGTTCTACTTTCCTCCCACTCACTTCTTTCGAGAGAAACTCCTTCTCTAGAAAGGATCCATTTTTAGCAATGAATATATTGCCTTTCGAATCTGTGATAGAAGGTGTACCCAACAGTTTCCTTTGGGTACTCTATGAAGACACACTTCTCCGATTTGGGTTCGAGCTTATCAGGTTGAAACATTTTCACATAAGCATCACAGCCCCAAAATTTAAGAAACGACAACTTCGGTTTCTTGCCAAAACACAGTTAATAAGGCGTCGTCTCAACGGATTTTGATGGTGCCCTATTTAAAGTGAATGCAGCTGTCTCTAATGCATAACCCCAAAACGATAGTGGTAAATCGGTAAGACACATCATAGATCGCACCATATCCAATAAAGTGTGGTTATGACATTCAGACACACCATTACACTGTGGTGTTCCATGTGGCGTGAGCTGTGAAACTATTCCACATTGTTTTAAATGAAGGACAAACTCGTAACTCAAATATTCTCCTCTACGATCAGATTGTAGAAACTTTATTTTCTTGTTACGATGATTCTCCACTTCACTTCTGAAATTCTTTGAACTTTTCAAATGTTTCAGACTTGTGCTTCATTAAGTGATATACTCATATCTGCTCAAATCATCTATCAAGGTCAGAAAATAACGATATTTTCCATGAGCATCAACACTCATTGGACCGCATACATCGGTATGTATTATTTCCAATAAGTCAGTAGCTCATTCCATTGTTCTGGAGAACGGAGTTTTAGTCATCTTGCCCAAAAGGCACGGTTCGCAAGCATCAAATGATTCATAACCAAGTGATTTCAAAAGTCCATCAGTATGGAGTTTCTTCATGCATTTTACACTGATATGACCCAAATGGCAGTGCCACAATTAAGTTGCACTATCATTATTAATTTTGCATCTTTTGGCATCAATATATTATGAATATGTGTATCACTATGATCAAGATTCAATAAACCATCAACATTGGGTGTATGACCATAGAAGGTTTTATTCATGTAAACAGACTAACAATTTATTCTCTGACTTAGATGAATAATCATATCGCAATAAACATGATCTAATCATATTTATGCTCAATCCAAACACCAAATAACATTTATTTAGGTTCAACACTAATCTCGAAAGTATAGGGAGTGTGCGATGATGATTATATCAATCTTGGAACTACTTCCAACACTCATCGTCACTTCACCCTCAACTAGTCTCTGTTTATTATGTAACTCCTGTTTCGAGTTACTAATCTTAGCAACCAAACAAGTATCAAATACCCAGGGGCTACTATAAACACTAGTAAGGTACACATCAATAACCTGTATATCAAATATACCCTTGTTCACTTTGCCATCCTTCTTATCCACCAAATATTCAGGGTATTTTCGCTTCTAGTGACCATTTCCTTTGTAGTAGAAGCACTCAGTTTCAGGCTTTGGTCCGGCTTTGGGCTTCCTCGCGGGAGTGACAACTTGCTTGTCATTCTACTTGAAGTTACCTTTCTTTCCCTTTGCCCTTTTCTTGAAACTAGTGGTCTTGTCAATCATCAACATTTGATGTTCTTTCTTGATTTCTACCTTCATCGATTTCAACATCACAAAGAGCTCGGGAATCATTTTCGTCATCCCTTGCAGACTATAGTTCATCACGAAGTTCTAGCAACTTGATGATGGTGACTAGAAACTCTGTAAATCACTATCTTATCTGGAAGATTAACTCCCACTTGATTCAAGCGATTGTAGTATGCTACCTCTTGAGCACTGCGTTGGATTTCCCCGAAGAGGAGAGGATGATGCAGCAAAGTAGCGTAAGTATTTCCCTCAGTTTTTGAGAACCAAGGATCAATCCAGTAGGAGATCACACACAAGTCCCTCGTACCTACACAAAACGATAGCAACTCGCAACCAACGCTTAGGGGTTGTCAATCCCTTCACGGTCACTTACGAGAGTGAGATCTGATAGAGATAATATTTTTGGTATTTTTGATAGATAGATGCAAAGTAAAAAGTAAAACAAAGCAAGTAAATAAAGTAATGGAGATTGATATGATGAGAATAGACCCGGGGGCCATAGGTTTCACTAGTGGCTTCTCTCAAGAGCATAAGTATTTTACGGTGGGTGAACAAATTACTTTTGAGCAACTGATAGAAAAGCTTATGAGATTATCTAGGTATGATCATGTATATAGGCATCACGTCCAAAACAAGTAGATCAAAACGATTCTGCATCTACTACTATTACTCCACTCATCGACCGCTATCCAGCATGCATCTAGAGTATTAAGTAAAACAGAGTAACGCCTTAAGCAAGATGACATGATGTAGAGGGATAAATTCATGCAATATGATAAAAAAACCATCTTGTTATCCTCGATGGCAACAATACAATACGTGCCTTGCAACTCTTTCTGTCACTGAGTAAGGACACCGCAAGATTGAACCCAAAGCTAAGCACTTCTCCCATTGCAAGAACTACCAATCTAGTTGGCCAAACCATAAAGATAATTCAAAGAGACTTGCAAAGATAACTCAATCATACATAAAAGAATTCAGAGAAGAATCAAATATTGTTCATAGATAAGCTGGATCATAAACCCACAATTCATCGGTCTCAACAAACACATCGGAAAAAGAAGATTACATTGAATAGATCTCCACGAGAGAGGGGGAGAACATTGTATTGAGATCCAAAAAGAGAGAAGAAACCATCTAGCTAATAACTATGGACCCGAAGGTCTGAAGTAAACTACTCACACTTCATCGGAGAGGCTATGGTGTTGATGTATAAGCCCTCCGTGGTGGATGCCCTCTCCGGCGGAGCTCCGGAACAGGCCCCAAGATGGGATCTCGCGGATACAGAAGGTTGCGGCGGTGGAATTAGGTTTTTGGCTCCGTATCTGATCTGATGGGGGTACGTAGGTATATATAGGAGGAAGGAGTACGTCGGTGGAGCAACAGAGGGGCCACGAGGCAGGGGGCGCGCGTAGGGGGCACGCCCTCCACCCTCGTGACCGCCTCTGGCACTTCTTGGAGTAGGGTCCAAGTCTCCCGGATCACGTTCGGTGAGAAAATCACGTTCCCGAAGGTTTTATTCCGTTTGGACTCCTTTTGATATTCTGTTTCTTCGAAATACTGAAATAGGCAAAAAACAACAATTCTGGGTTGGGCCTCCGGTTAATAGGTTAGTCCCAAAAATATATATATAAGTGGAAAATAAAGCCCAATATAGTCCAAAACAGTAGACAAAGTAGCATGGAGTAATCAAAAATTATAGAGTTGGAGACGTATCAAGCATCCCCAAGCTTAATTCCTGCTCGTCCTCGAGTAGGTAAATGATAAAAAAGAATTTTTGATGCAGAGTGATACTTTGGCATGATTTCAATGTAAATCTTCTTAATTGTGACATGAATATTCAGATCCGAAAGATTCAAGACAAAAGTTCATATTAACATAAAAGTAATAATACTTCAAGCATACTAATCAAAGCAATCATGTCTTCTCAAAATAGCATGCTTAAAGAAAGTTATCCCTACAAAATCATATAGTCTGGCTATGCTCTATCTTCATCACACAAAGTATTTAATCATGCACAACCCCGATGACGAGCCAAGCAATTGTTTCATAGTTTAGAAATCTCAAACGTTTTCAAATTTCACGCAATACATGAGCGTGAGCCATGGACATAGCACTATAGGTGGGATAGAACGGTGGTTCTGGAGAAGACCAAAAAGGAGAAGATAGTCTCACATCAACTAGGCGTATCAATGGGCTATGGAGATGCCCATCAATAGATATCAATGTGAGTGAGTAGGGATTGCCATGCAACGGATGCACTAGAGCTATAAGTATATGAAAGCTCAACAAAAGAAACTAAGTGGGTGTGCATCCAACTTGCTTTCTCACGAAGACCTAGGGCACTTTTGAGGAAGCCCATCATTGGAATATACAAGCCAAGTTCTATAATGAAAAATTCCCACTAGTATATGAAAGTGACAACATATGAGACTCTCTATCATGAAGATCATGGTGCTTATTTTGAAGCACAAGTGTGGAAAAAGGATAGTAGCATTGTCCCTTCTCTCTTTTTCTCTCATTTTTTTGGTGGGCTTCTTTGGCCTCTTTTTTTTTATTTGGGCTTCTTTGGCCTCTTTTATTTTCACAAAGTCCGGAGTCTCATCCTGACTTATGGGGGAATCATAGTCTCCATCATCCTTTCCTCACTGGGACAATGCTCTAATAATGATGATCATCACACTTTTATTTTTCTTACAACTCAACAATTACAACTCGATACTTAGAACAAGATATGACTCTATATGAATGCCTCCGGCGGTGTACCGGGATATGCAATGAATCAAGAGTGACATGTATGAAAGAATTATGAACGGTGGCTTTGCCACAAATACAATGTCAACTACATGTTCATGCAAAAAGCAATATGACAAAAGTAATGTGTGTCATATGAGCGGAACAGTGGAGAGTTGCATGGCAATATATCTCGGAATGGCTATGGAAATGCCATAATAGGTAGGTATGGTGGCTGTTTTGAGGAAGGTATATGGTAGGTGTATGATACCGGTGAAAGGTGTGCGGTATTAGAGAGGCTAGCAATGGCGGAAGGGTGAGAGTGCGTATAATACAGGGACTCAACATTAATCAAAAGAACTCATGCACTTATTGCAAAAATTTAGAAGTCATCAAAAACCAAAGTATTAAACGCATACTCCTAGGGGGATAGATTGGTAGGAAAAGACCATCGCTCGTCCCCGACTGCCACTCATAAGGAAGACAGTCAATAAATAAAATTGTGCTCCGTCTTCATCACAAGCGGTTCACCATACGTGCATGCTACGGGAATCACAAACTTCAACACAAGCATTCTTTAAATTCATAATTACCCCTACTAGCATTGCTTTAATATTATCACCTCCACATCTCAAAACAATTATCAAGCATCAAACTTATCTTAGTATTCAACACACTCAAAAGAAAGTTTCACAAATCTTGAATACCAAGTATATTAATTTTAAGAAAATTACCATGCTATTAACAACTCTCAAAATAATCTAAGTGAAGAATGAGAGATCAATAGTTTCTTTAAAACAAATCCACCACCGTGCTCTAAAAGATCTAAGTGAAGTACTAGAGCAAAAATTATTATGCTCAAAAGATATAAGTGAAGCACTATGAGCAAAACTATCAAGCTCAAAAGATATAAGTGAAGCACAATGAGCAAAACTATCAAGCTCAAAAGATATAAGTGAAGCACTATGAGCAAAACTATCAAGCTCAAAAGATATAAGTGAAGCACTATGAGCAAAACTATCAAGCTCAAAAGATATAAGTGAAGCACAATGAGCAAAACTATCAAGCTCAAAAGATATAAGTGAAGCACTATGAGCAAAACTATCAAGCTCAAAAGATATAAGTGAAGCACATAGAGTATTCTAGCAAATTCCATATCATGTATGGCTCTCTCAAAAAGGTGTGTACAGCAAGGATGATTGTGGCAAACTAACAAGCAAAGACACAAATAATACAAGAC
>NC_041387.1:81879369-81903851 GCF_002162155.2 Triticum dicoccoides | reverse complement strand
TCTAAAAGATCTAAGTGAAGTACTAGAGCAAAAATTATTATGCTCAAAAGATATAAGTGAAGCACTATGAGCAAAACTATCAAGCTCAAAAGATATAAGTGAAGCACAATGAGCAAAACTATCAAGCTCAAAAGATATAAGTGAAGCACTATGAGCAAAACTATCAAGCTCAAAAGATATAAGTGAAGCACAATGAGCAAAACTATCAAGCTCAAAAGATATAAGTGAAGCACTATGAGCAAAACTATCAAGCTCAAAAGATATAAGTGAAGCACTATGAGCAAAACTATCAAGCTCAAAAGATATAAGTGAAGCACATAGAGTATTCTAGCAAATTCCATATCATGTATGGCTCTCTCAAAAAGGTGTGTACAGCAAGGATGATTGTGGCAAACTAACAAGCAAAGACACAAATAATACAAGACGCTCCAAGCAAAACACATATCATGTAGTGAATAAAAATATAGCTCCAAGTAAATTACCGATGGAAGTAGACGAAAGAGGGGATGCCTTCCGGGGCATCCCCAAGCTTTGACTTTTTGGTGTCCTTGAATTATCTTGGGGGTGCCATCAAAAGAATTCACCCAAAACTTGAAAACTTCACAACACAAAACTCAATAGAAATCTCGTGAGCTCTGTTAGTGAAAGAAAATAAAAGACTACTTCAAGGTACTGTAATGAACTAATTATTTATTTATATTGGTGTTAAACCTACTGTATTCCAACTTCCTTATGGTTTATAAATTAATTTATTAGCCATAGATGCATTGAAATAAGCAAACAACACACGAAAAACAGAATCTGTCAAAAACAGAACAGTCTGTAGCAATCTGTAACTAACGCAAACTTCTGGAACTCCAAAAATTCTACCAAAAATAGTATGTACTAGAAATTTGTTTATTGAACAGCATAAAAAATAATCAATGCAAAAGCTCGTTCCTGTGATTTATTGAATTTTTTTCTCGTGAGCGCAAAGTTTCTGTTTTTCAGCAGAATCAAATCAACTATCATCATAGCTTATCCTATAGGTTCTACTTGGCACAAACACAAATTAAAACACAAAACCACATCTAAACAGAAAGTAGAAACAAAATTTAACACTAAATAGGAACAAAAACAAAGAACACAAAATAAAATTGGGTTGCCTCCCAACAAGCGCTATCGTTTAACGCCCCTAGCTAGGCATAAAAGCAAAGATAGATCTAAGTTTTGCCATCTTTGGTAGGCAATCCATAGGTGGCTCTCATGATAGATTCATATGGTAGTTTTATTTTCTTTCTAGGGAAGTGTTCCATACCCTTTCTCAAGGGAAATTGGAATCTAATATTCCCTTCCTTCATATCAATAATCGCACCAATCGTTCTAAGGAAAGGTCTACCAAGAATAATAGGACATGAAGGATTGCAATCTATATCAAGAACGATAAAATCTACGGGCACATAATTCCTATTGGCAACAATAAGAACATCATTAATTCTTCCCATAGGCTTTTTAATAGTGGAATCCGCAAGATGCAAATTTAGAGAGCAATCTTCAAAGTCACGGAAATCTAGCAAATCACACAAAGTTTTGGGAATAGTGGAGACACTAGCACCCAAATCACACAAGACATGAAACTCATAATCTTTAATTTTAATTTTGATAGTAGGTTCCCACTCATCATAGAGTTTTCTAGGGATAGAAACTTTCAACTCAAGTTTTTCTTCATAAGATTGCATCAAGGCATCAACAATGTGTTCGGTAAAGGCCTTATTTTGACGATAAGCATGAGGAGAATCTAGCACGGATTGCAACAAGGAAATACAACCAATCAAAGAGCAATTTTCATAATTAAATTCCTTGAGATCCAAAATAGTTGGTTTAGCAACATCACGGTTTTTATTTATTTCAATCCCACTTTCATCAATTTCATCATCAAGATCTAGAAAACTCAGAATTCTTAGGATGCCTTCTAGGTAAAGGAAGATCATATTCAGATTCATCAAGATTCATATTGCAAAACAAGGATTTAATAGGGGATACATCAATAACTTTGAGATCTTCATCTTGATTTTCATAGGAATCGGAAGAACACGCTTTAATAAAGGCATCTTTGGAAGCATGCATCCTAGCGGTTCTTTCCTTGCACTCATCAATGGAAATTCTCATAGCCTTGAGAGACTCATTGATATCATGCTTAGGAGGAATAGATCTAAGCTTTAAAGAATCAATTTCAAGAGAAATTCTATCAACGTTCCTAGCCAAATCATCAACTTTAAGCAATTTTTCTTCAAGCAACGCATTAAAATTCTTTTGTGAATTTATAAACTCTTTAACACTACTCTCAAATTCAGAGGGCATCTTATTAAAATTTCAATAAGAGTTGTTGTAGGAAGTTCCATAATTATTAGAAGTATTACTAGGATAAGGCCTAGGATTAAAATTCCCTCTATATGCGTTATTTCCAAAACTATTCCTACCAACAAAATTCACATCCATAGATTCATTATTATTCTCAATCAAAGTAGATAAAGGCATATCATTGGGATCAAGAGAAGTATTTTTAGTAGCAAACATCTTCATAAGTTCATCCATCTTTTCACTCAAAACATTGATTTCTTCTATAGCATGCACTTTTTTACTAGAAGTTCTTTCGGTATGCCACTGAGAATAATTAGCCATAATATTGTCAAGCAATTTTGTAGCATCTCCTAACGTAATTTCCATAAAAGTGCCTCCCGCGGCCGAATCTAAAAGATTTCTAGAAGCAAAATTCAATTCGGCATAAAAGTTTTGTATGATCATCCATAAATTCAAACCATGAGTAGGGCAATTGCGAAGCATTAATTTCATTCTTTCCCAAGATTGGGCAACATGATCATGATCAAGTTGTTTAAAATTCATGATATCGTTCCTAAGAGTGATAATCTTAGTGGGAGGAAAATACTTAGAGATAAAAGCATCTTTGCACTTGTTCCAAGAATCAATACTATTTTTAGGCAAAGACGAAAACCAAATTTTAGCACGATCTCTAAGTGAAAACGGAAATAACTTCAATTTGACAATATTGTTATCCGTATCTTTCTTCTTTTGCATATCACACAAATCAACAAAAGTGTTTAGATGAGTAGCGGCATCTTCACTAGGAAGGCCGGCGAATTGATCTTTCATAACAAGATTCAGCAAAGCAGTAAGAATTTCAGAAGACTCATCATTATTAAGAGGAGCAATTAGAGTACTAAGGAAATCATTATTATTGGTATTCGAGAAATCACACAATTTGGTATTATCTTGTGCCATGGCAACAAGTAATCCAACACACAAGCAAATGCAAACGAGAAAAAGGCAAAAGAGAAAGAGAGGAGGAGATTGGGAAAGAGAGGGCGAATAAAACGGCAAGGGTGAAGTGGGGGAGAGGAAAACGAGAGGCAAATAATGTAATGCGAGAGATAGGGATTGTGATGGGTACTTGGTATAGTTGACTTTTGCGCGAACTCCCCGGCAACGATGCTAGAAATTCTTCTTGCTACCTCTTGAGCACTGCGTTGGATTTCCCCGAAGAGGAGAGGATGATGCGGCAAAGTAGCATAAGTATTTCCCTCAGTTTTTGAGAACCAAGGAATCAATCCAGTAGGAGATCACACACAAGTCCCTCGTACCTACACAAAACGATAGCAACTCGCAACCAATGCTTAGGGGTTGTCAATCCCTTCACGGTCACTTACGAGAGTGAGATCTGATAGAGATAATATTTTTGGTATTTTTGATAGATAGATGCAAAGTAAAAAGTAAAAGGCAAAGTAAAACAAAGCAAGTAAATAAAGTAATGGAGATTGATATGATGAGAATAGACCCGGGGGCCATAGGTTTCACTAGTGGCTTCTCTCAAGAGCATAAGTATTTTACGGTGGGTGAACAAATTACTGTTGAGCAATTGATAGAAAATCGAATAATTATGAGATTATCTAGGTATGATCATGTATATAGGCATCACGTCCAAAACAAGTAGATCGAAATGATTCTGCATCTACTACTATTACTCCACTCATCGACCGCTATCCAGCATGCATCTAGAGTATTAAGTAAAACAGAGTAATGCCTTAAGCAAGATGACATGATGTAGAGGGATAAATTCATGCAATATGGTAAAAACCCCATCTTGTTATCCTTGATGGCAACAATACAATACGTACCTTGCAACTCTTTCTGTCACTGAGTAAGGACACCGCAAGATTGAACCCAAAGCTAAGCACTTCTCCCATTGCAAGAACTACCAATCTAGTTGGCCAAACCATAAAGATAATTCGAAGAGACTTGCAAAGATAACTCAATCATACATAAAAGAATTCAGAGAAGAATCAAATATTGTTCATAGATAAGCTGGATCATAAACCCACAATTCATCGGTCTCAACAAACACACCGCAAAAAGAAGATTACATTGAATAGATCTCCACAAGAGAGGGGGAGAACATTGTATTGAGATCCAAAAAGAGAGAAGAAGCCATCTAGCTAATAACTATGGACCCGAAGGTCTGAAGTAAAGTACTCACACTTCATCGGAGAGGCTATGGTGTTGATGTAGAAGCCCTCCGTGGTGGATGCCCTCTCTGGCGGAGCTCCGGAACAGGCCCCAAGATGGGATCTCGCGGATACAGAAGGTTGCGGCGGTGGAATTAGGTTTTTGGCTCTGTATCTGATCTGACGGGGGTACGTAGGTATATATAGGAGGAAGGAGTACGTCGGTGGAGCAACAGAGGGGCCACGAGGCAGGGGGCGCGCCCAGGGGGCGCCCTCCACCCTCGTGACCGCCTATGGCACTTCTTGGAGTAGGGTCCAAGTCTCCTGGATCACGTTCGGTGAGAAAATCATGTTCCCAAAGGTTTTATTCCGTTTGGACTCTGTTTGATATTCTGTTTCTTCAAAATACTGAAATAGGCAAAAACCAGCAATTCTGGGCTGGGCCTCCCGTTAAGAGGTTAGTCCCAAAAATAATATAAAAGTGGAAAATAAAGCCCAATATAGTCCAAAATAGTAGACAAAGTAGCATGGAGTAATCAAAAATTATAGATACGTTGGAGACGTATCAAGCATCCCCAAGCTTAATTCCTGCTCGTCCTCGAGTAGGTAAATGATAAAAAAGAATTTTTGATGCGGAGTATTTGCTTGAAATATTAACTTCAACTTCTAGAACATCTCATATGGTCCATGACCTTCAAAACGTCTTTGAAGTCTCGATTCTAAGCCGTTAAGCATGGTGCACTAAACTATCAAGTAGTCATCATATTAAGCTAGCCAAACGTTAATAACGTCTGCATCTTCTCCTGCAATAGGTCTGTCACCTAGCGGTGCATCAAGGACATAATTCTTCTGTGCAGCAATGAGGATAAACCTCAGATCACGGGCCCAGTCTGCATCATTGCTACTATCATCTTTCAACTTAGTTTTCTCTAGGAACACATATAAAACATAGGGAAGCAACAACGCGAGCTATTGATCTACAACATAATTTGAAAAATACTATCAGGATTAAGTTCATGATAAATTAAAGTTCAATTAATCATATTACTTAAGAACTCCCACTTAGATAGACATCCCTCTAATCATCTAAGTGATCACATGATCCAAATCAACTAAACCATGTCCGATCATCACGTGAGATGGAGTAGTTTCCAATGGTGAACATCACTATGTTTATCATATCTACTATATGATTCACGCTCGACCTTTCAGTATCAGTGTTCCGAGGCCATATCTGCATATGCTAGGCTCGTCAAGTTTAACCTGAGTATTCTGCGTGTGTAAAACTGTCTTACACCCGTTGTATTTGAACGTAGAGCTTATCACACCCGATCATCACGTGGTGTCTCGGCACGAAGAACTTTCGCAACGGTGCATACTCAGGGAGAACACTTATACCTTGAAATTTTGTGAGAGATCATCTTATAATGCTTCCGTCAATCAAAGCAGATTAAGATGCATAAAAGATAAACATCACATGCAATCAATATAAGTGATATGATATGGCCATCATCAACTTGTGCCTTTGATCTTCATCACCAAAGCACCGTCTTGATCACCATCGTCACCGGCGCGACACCTTGATCTCCATCGTAGCATCGTTGTCGTCTCGCCAACTATTGCTTCTACGACTATCTCTACCGCTTAGTGATAAAGTAAAGCAATTACAGGGCGATTTCATTCCATACAATAAAATGACAACCATATGGCTCCTGCCAGTTTCCTATAACTCGTTACAAAACATGATCATCTCATGCAATAAAATTTAGCATCATGTCTTGACCATATCACATCACAACATGCCCTGCAAAAACAAGTTAGACGTCCTCTACTTTGTTGTTGCAAGTTTTACGTGGCTGCTACGGGGTGAGCAAGAACCTTTCTTACCTACGCATCAAAACCACAACGATATTTCGTCAAGTTAGTGTTGTTTTAACCTTCAACAAGGACCGGGCGTAGCCACATTCGGTTCAACTAAAGTTGGAGAAACTGACACCCGCCAGTCACCTATGTGCAAAGCACATCGGTTGAACTAGTATCGCGTAAGCGTACGCGTAATGTGGACCGGGCCGTTTCATCCAACAATACCGCTGAACCAAAGTATGACATGATGGTAAGCAGTATGACTTGTATCGCCCACAACTCACTTGTGTTCTACTCATGCATATAACATCTACGCATAAACCTGGTTCTGATACCACTGTTGGGGAACATAGTAATTTCAAAAAATTCCTACGCACACGCAAGATCATGGTGATGCATGGCAACGAGAGTGAGAGTGTATCTTCATACCCTTGAAGATCGCTAAGCGGAAGCGTTTATCAACGCGGTTGATGTAGTCGTACACCTTCACGATCCGCCCCGATCAAGTACCGAACATACGGCACCTCCGCACGTTCAGCTCGATGACATCCTCGCCTTCTTGATCCAGCAAGACGGGCGAAGTAGTAGATGAGTTCTGGCAGCACGACGGCATGGTGACGGTGTTGGTGAAGAACAATCTCTGCAGGGCTTCGCTTAAGCACTACGGAAACTATGACAGAGGATAAACTAGAGGGGACGGAGTTGTCCGCACACGACTTGGTGTTTCTTGATGTGCCTTTGGTGCTAGCCCTGCCCCTCTATTTATATGTTGAGCCCTGGGGTCGAAACTTGGAGTAAAAGCCTCCTCAAAGTCGGTTTTGCCCGAAAGGCAAGAGTCCTACACGGACTCCAGGGCTAGACGCCAGGGTTCCCGGCGTCTACCCCCTAGACGCCAGGGTTCCTGACGTCTAGCCTCTGGTCTCTGCAAAACTTCCTTTTGCACTTTTCAAAAGCCTCGTGGGCTTTCCCCTTTGGCCCAAATAACGTGTTCTCGTACCCAAACATTTCGGGAAACATCCAGAACCGCTTCTGGTGAATTCCGGAACCCTTCTGGAGATCAAACACTACTATCCCATATATCAAACTTTATCTCCGGACCATTCCGGAGTTCCTCGTCATGTCCATGATCTCATCCGGGACTCCGAACAAGATTCGGTCACCAACGTACATAACTCATATAATTCTATATTGTCAATGAACGTTTAAGCGTGCGGACCCTACGGGTTCGAGAACTATATAGACATGACCAAGACACTTCTCTGGTCAATAACCTATAGCGGTACCTGGATGCCCATATTGGCTCCTACATATTCCATGAAGATCTTTATCGGTCGAACTGCATAACAACATGCGTTGTTCCCTTTGTCATCGGTATGTTACTTGCCCGAGATTCGATGATCGGTATCTCAATACCTAGTTCAATCTCGTTACCGGCAAGTCTCTTTACTCGTTATGTAATGCATCATCCCGCAACTAACTCATTAGTCACAATCCTTGCAAGGCTTAAAGTGATGTGCATTACCGAAAGGGCCCAGAGATACCTCTATGACAATCGGAGTGACAAATCCTAATCTCGAAATATGCCAACTCAACAAGTACCTTCGGAGACACCTGTAGAGCACCTTTATAATCACCCAGTTAAGTTGTGACGTTTGATAGCACACAAAGTGTTCCTTCGGTAAACGGGAGTTGCATAATCTCATAGTCATAGGAACATGTATAAGTCATGAAGAAATCAATAGCAACAAACTAAAATGATCAAGTGTTAAGCTAACGGAATGGCTCAAATCAATCACATCATTCTCCTAATGATGTGATCCCATTTATCAAATGGCAACTCATGTCTATGGTTAGGAAACCTTAACCATCTTTGATCAACGAGCTAGTCAAGTAGAGGCATACTAGTGACACTCTGTTTGTCTATGTATTCACACATGTATTATGTTTCCGGTTAATACAATTATAGGATGAATAATAAAAATTTATCATGAAATAAGGAAATAAATAATAACTTTATTATTGCCTCTAGGGCATATTTCCTTCAGTGCGAGCAACGAGCGGCACTGTGCGAAGGTCATCCCGGGCATGAGGGAGATCAGGTCGGTGGCGGACTCGTATTGCTCGGAGAGGCTGTTGAGGCAGTGGACCACCATCTCGGCGTCATCAACAGGGGAGCCAAGATCTGCAAGCCCATCGGAGAGAGACTTGACCTTCTGAAGATAGTTGGTCATGCTCATCTCTCCCATCTTGACATCGCTGAGCTCGGCCGTGAGGTGGAGCTGACGATTGATCTTGTGGTCGTTGAAGAGACCGTTGATGTTGTTGGGGAACATAGTAATTTCAAAAAAAATCCTACGCACACGCAAGATCATGGTGATGCATAGCAACGAGAGGGGAGAGTGTTGTCCACGTACCCTCATAGACCGTAAGCGGAAGCGTTAGCACAACACGGTTGATGTAGTTGTACGTCTTCACGATCCGACCGATCCAAGAACCGAACGTAGAGCACCTTCGAGTTCAGCACATGTTCAGCTTGATGACGTCCCACGAACGCTGATCCAGCAGAGCTTTGCAGGAGAGTTCCGTCAACACGACGGTGTGATGACAGTGTTGATGATGCTACCGACGTAGGGCTTCTTCTAAGCACCGCTACGATATTACCGAGGTGGAATATGGTGGAGGGGGGCAACGCACACGGATGGGAGAGATCAACAGATCAACTTGTGTGTCTAGAGGTGCCCCCTGCCTCCGTATATAAAGGAGTGGGGGAGGGGGGACGGTCGGCGCTCCTATGGCACGCCCTGGAGGAGTCCTACTCTCAGCGGGAGTAGGATTCCCTCCCTTCCAAATAGTAGGAGTAGGAGTCAAGGAAAGGGAAAAGAGAAGAGAAGGAAGGAGGAGGCGCAGCCCCTCCCCCTAGTCCAATTCCGACTAGGCCTTGGGGGGCGCACAGCCTCCCCTCTCTCTTTCCCCTACAGCCCAATAAGGCCCATATACTCCCCAGCGAATTCCCGTAACTCTCCGGTACTCCGAAAAATACCCGAATCACTCGGAACCTTTCCGATGTCCGAATATAGTCGTCCAATATATCGATCTTTACGTCTTGACCATTTCGAGAGTCCTCGTCATGTCCCCGATCTCATCCGGGACTCCGAACTACCTTCGGTACATCAAAACACATAACTCATAATATAAATCGTCACCGAACGTTAAGCGTGTGGACCCTACGGGTTTGAGAACTATGTAGACATGACCGAGACACGTCTCCGGTCAATAACCAATAGCGGAACCTGGATGCTCATATTGGCTCCCACATATTCTATGAAGATCTTTATCGGTCAAACGCATAACAACATACGTTGTTCCGTTTGTCATCGGTATGTTACTTGCCCGAGATTCGATCATCGGTATCTCAATACCTAGCTCAATCTCGTTACTGGCAAGTCTCTTTACTCCTTCCATAATACATCATCCCGCAACTAACTCATTAGTCACATTGCTTGCAAGGCTTATATTGATGTGCATTATCGAGAGGGCCCAGAGATACCTCTCCGACAATCGGAGTGACAAATCCTAATCTCGAAATACGCCAACTCAACAAGTACCTTCGGAGACACCTGTAGAGCACCTTTATAATCACCCAGTTACGTTGTGACATTTGGTAGCACACAAAGTGTTCCTTCGGTAAACGGGAGTTGCATAATCTCATAGTAATAGGAACATGTATAAGTCATGAAGAAAGCAATAGCAACATACTAAACGATCAAGTGCTAAGCTAACGGAATGGGTCAAGTCAATCACATCATTCTCTAATGATGTGATCTCGTTAATCAAATGACAACTCATGTCCATGGCTAGGAAACTTAACCATCTTTGTTTCAACGAGCTAGTCAAGTAGAGGCATGCTAGTGACACTTTGTTTGGCTATGTATTCACACATGTACTAAGTTTCCGGTTAATACAATTCTAGCATGAATAATAAACATTTATCATGAAATAAGGAAATAAATAATAACTTTATTATTGCCTCTGGGGCATATTTCCTTCAGTCTCCCACTTGCACTAGAGTCAATAATCTAGTTCACATCACCATGTGATTTAACACCAATATTCACATCTGTATGTGATTAACACCCATAGTTCACATCGTCATGTGACTAACACCCGAAGGGTTAACTAGAGTCAATAATATAGTTCACATCGCTATGTGATTATAGCACCCAAAGAGTACTAAGGTGTGATCATGGTTTGCTCGTGAGAGGAGTTTAGTCAATGGGTATGTCTTATTCAGAGTCGTGTGCATTTTGCAAATATTCTATGTCTACAATGCTCTGCACAGAGCTACTCTAGCTAATTGCTCCCACTTTCAATATGTATCCAGATTGAGACTTAGAGTCATCTGGATTGATGTAAAATCTTGCACCGACGTAACTCTTTACGACGAACTCTTTTTATCACCTCCATAACCGAGAAACATTTCCTTAGTCCTCACTAAGGATATTCTTGACCGTTGTCCAGTGATCTACTCCTAGATCAAAACTATACTCCCTTGCCAAATACAGAGCAAGGTATACAATAGGTCTGATACACAACATAGCATACAATATAGAACCTATTACTGAGGCATAGGAAATGACTTTTCATTCTCTTTCTATTTTCTGCCATGGTCGGGTTTTGAGTCTTAATCAACTTCACACCTTGCAACACACGCAAGAACTCCTTCTTTGACTGTTCCATTTTGAACTACTTCAAAATCTTATCAAGGTATGTACTCATTGAAAAATCTTATCAAGCGTATTGATCTATCTCTATAGATCTTGATGCTCAATGTGTAAGCAGCTTCACCGAGGTCTTTCTTTGAAAAATCTCTTATTCAAGTATCCTTTTATGCTATCCAGAATTTCTATATCATTTCCAATCAACAATATGGTATCTACATATAGTTTTAGAAATGCTACAGAGCTCCCACTCACTTTCTTGTAAATACAGGTCTTCTCCAAAAGTCTGTATAAAACCATATGCTTTGATCAACTCATCAAAGTGTATATTCCAACTCTGAGATGCTTGCACTAGTCCATAGATGGATTGCTGGAGCTTGCAAAACCTTCATGTTGCATCATATATACAACTCTTCTTTAATAAATCCATTAAGGAATGCAGTTTTGACATCCATTTGCCAGATTTCATAAAATGTGGCAATTGCTAACATGATTCGGACAGACTTAAGCATCAATACGAGTGAGAAAATCTCATCGTATTCAACATATTGAACTTGTTGAAAAACTTTTTGCGACAAGTCGAGCTTTATAGATAGTAACACCACTATCAGCGTCTGTCTTCCTCTTGAAGATCCATTTATTTTCTATGGCTTGCCGATTATCGGGCAAGTCCACCAAAGTCCACACTTTGTTCTAATACATGGATCCCATCTCAGATTTCATGGCCTTCATGACATTTCGCAGAATCTGGGCTCATCATCGCTTCCTCATAGTTCGTAGGTTCATCATGGTCTAGTAACATGACTTCCAGAATAGTGTTACCAATTTACCATACCACTCTGGTGCGGACTGTACTTTGGAAGACCTACGAGGTTCTTTAGTAACTTAATTTGAAGTTTCATGATCATCATCATTAGCTTCCTCACTAATTGGTGTAGGAATCACTGGAACTGATTTCTGTGATGAACTACTTTCCAATTAGAAGGTACAATTACCTTATCAAGCTCTACTTTCCTCCCACTCACTTCTTTCAAGAGAAACTCCTTCTCTAGAAAGGATCCATCTTAGCAACGAATATCTTGCCTTCGGATTGATAGAAGGTGTACCCAATAGTTTCCTTTGGGTATTCTATGAAGACGCACTTCTCCGATTTGGGTTCGAGCTTATCAGGTTCAAACTTTTCACATAAGCCTCGCAACCCCAAACTTTAAGAAATGACAACTTTGGTTTCTTGCCAAACCACAGTTCATAAGGCGTCGTCTCAACGGATTTTGATGGTGCCCTATTTAAAGTGAATGCAGATGTCTCTAATGCATAACCCCAAAACGATAGTGGTAAATTGGTAAGATACATCATAGATCGCACCATATCCAATAAAGTGCGGTTACGACGTTCGGACACACCATTACGATGTGGTGTTCCATGTGGCGTGAGCTGTGAAACTATTCCACATTGTTTTAAATGAATGAAAAACCCGTAACTCAAATATTCTCCTCCATGATCAGATCGTAGAAACTTTATTTTCTTGTTATGATGATTCTCCACTTCACTCTAAAATTCTTTGAACTTTTTGAATGTTTCAGACTTGTGCTTCATTAAGTAGATATACTCATATCTGCTCAAATCATCTGTGAAGGTCAAAAAATAAAGATACCCGCCACGAGCATCAACACACATTGGAGCGCATACATCGGTATGTATTTTTTCCAACAAGTCAGTAGCTCGTTCCATTGTTCCGGAGAACGGAGTTTTTAGTCATCTTGCCCAAAAGGCACGGTTCACAAGCATCAAATGATTCATAACCAAGTGATTCCAAAAGTCCATCTTTATGGAGTTTCTTCATGCGCTTTACACTGATATAACCCAAATGGCAATGCCACAAATAAGTTGCACTATCATTATCAACTTTGCATCTTTTGGCATCAATATCATGAATTTGTGTATCACTACGATCGAGATCCAATAAACTATTTTCATTGGGTGTTTGACCATCGAAGGTTTTATTCATGTAAATAGAACAATTATTATTCTCTGACTTTAAATGAATAACCGTATTGCAATAAACATGATCAAATCATATTAATGCTCAACACAAACGCCAAATAACATTTATTTAGGTTTAACACTAATCTCAAAAATATAGGGAGTGTGCGATGATGATCATATCAATCTTGGAACCACTTCCAACACACATCGTCACTTCACCCTCAACTAGTCTCTGTTTATTCTGTAACTCCTATTTTGAGTTACTAATCTTAGCAACCGAACAAGTATCAAATACCCAGGGGTTACTATAAACACTAGTAAGGTACACATCAATAACCTGTATATCAAATATACCCTTGTTCACTTTGCCATCCTTCTTATCTACCAAATATTCAGGGCATTTCTGCTTCGAGTGACCATTTCCTTTGTAGTACAAGCACTCGGTTTCATGCTTTGGTCCAGCTTTGGGCTTCTTCACGGGAGTGACAACTTTCTTGCCATTCTACTTGAAATTCCCTTTCTTTCCCTTTGCCCTTTTCTTGAAACTAGTGGTCTTGTCAATCATCAACACTTGATGCTCTTTCTTGATTTCTACCTTCGTCAATTTCAACATCACGAAAAGCTCAGGAATCATTTTCGTCATGCCTTGCATACTATACTTCATCACGAAGTTCTAGTAACTTGGTGATGGTGAGTAGAGAACTCTGTCAATCACTATCTTATCTGGAAGATTAACTCCCACTTGATTCAAGCGATTGTAGTACCCGGACAATCTGAGCACATGCTCACTAGTTGAGCAATTCTCCTCCATCTTTTAGCTATAGAACTTGTTGGAGACTTCATATCTCTCAACTCGGGTATTTGCTTGAAATATTAACCTCAACTCCTAGAACATCTCATATGGTGCATGACGTTCAAAACGTCTTTGAAGTCCCGATTCTAAGCCGTTAAGCATGGTGCACTAAACTATCAAGTAGTCATCATATTGAGCTAGCCAAACGTTCATAACGTCTGCATCTTCTCCTGCAATAGGTCTGTCACCTAGCGGTGCATCAAGGACATAATTCTTCTGTACAGCAATGAGGATAAACATCAGATCATGGACCCAGTCCGCATTATTGCTACTATCATCTTTCAACTTAGTTTTCTCTAGGAACACATATAAAACATAGGGAAGCAATAACGCGAGCTATTGATCTACAACATAATTTACAAAATACTATCAGGACTAAGTTCATGATAAATTAAAGTTCAATTAATCATATTACTTAAAGAAATCCCACTTAGATAGACATCCCTCTAATCATCTAAGTGATCACGTGATCCAAATCAACTAAACCATGTCCGATCATCACGTGAGATGAAGTAGTTTTCAATGGTGAACATCACTATGTTGATCATATCTACTATATGATTCACGCTCGACCTTTTGGTCTCCAGTGTTCCGAGGCCATATCTGCATATGCTAGGCTCGTCAATTTTAACCCGAGTATTCTGCGTGTGCAAAACTGGCTTGCACCCGTTGTAGATGAATGTAGAGCTTATCACACCCGATCATCACGTGGTGTCTCGGCATGACGAACTTTAGCAACGGTGCATACTCAGGGAGAACACTTTTACCTTGAAATTTAGATAGAGATCATCTTATAATGCTACCATCGAACTAAGCAAAATAAGATGTGTAAAAGATAAACATCACATGCAATCAAAATATGTGACATGATATGGCCATCATCATCTTGTGCCTTTGATCTCCATCTCCAAAGCATCGTCATGATCTCCATCGTCACCGGAATGACTGTTGGGGAACGTAGTAATTTCAAAATTTTCCTACGCACACGCAAGATCATGGTGATGCATAGCAACGAGCGGGGAGAGTGTGTCCACGTACCCTCGTAAACCAAAAGCGGAAGCACTATAACAACGCGGTTGATGTATTCGTACGTCTTCATGATCCGACCGATCCAAGTACCGAACGTACGGCACCTCCGAGTTCAGCACACGTTCAGCTCGATGACGATCCCCAGACTCCGGCCAGCAGGGTGTTGGGGAAGAGTTCCGTCAGCACGACGGCGTGGTGATGATGATGATGTTCTACCGACGCAGGGCTTCGCCTAAGCACCGCTATGATATGACCGAGGTGGAATATGGTGGAGGGGGGCACCGCACATGGCTAAGGAACGATCACGAAGATCAACTTGTGTGTTATGAGGTGCCCCGTATATAAAGGAGGGAGGGGGAGGTGCGGCCGGCCCCTAGGGGTGTGCCTGGAGGAGTCCTACTCCCACCGGGAGTAGGACTCCCCCCTCTTGCCTTGTTGGAGAAGGAAGGGGGAAAGAGGAAAGGGGGCGCCCCCCCCCCTTCCTTGTCCTATTCGGACTAGGGGGGAGGGGGCGCGCGGCCTGCCCTGTCCGGCCCTCCTCTTCTCCCTTAGGGCCCATGTAGGCCCATTAACCCCTGGGGGGTTCCGGTAACCCCCCGGTACTCCGGTAAAATCCCGATTTCACCCGGAATGATTCCGATATCCAAATATAGGCTTCCAATATATCAATCTTTATGTCTCAAAAATTTCGAGACTCCTCGTCATGTCCGTGATCACATCCGGGACTCTGAACAACATTCGGTACATCAAAACTATAAACTCATAATATAACTGTCATCGTAACATTAAGCGTGCGGACCCTACGGGTTCGATAACTATGTAGACATGACCTAGAACAGTTTCCGGTCAGTAACCAATAGCGGAACCTGGATGCTCATATTGGCTCCTACATATTCTACGAAGATCTTTATCGGTCAAACCGCATAACAACATACGTTTGTTCCCTTTGTCATCGGTATGTTACTTACTCGAGATTCGATCGTCGGTATTCAATACCTAGTTCAATCTCGTTACCGGCAAGTCTCTTTACTCGTTACGTAATGCATCATTCCGTAACTAAGTCATTAGCTACATTGCTTGCAAGTCTTATAGTGATGTGCATTACCGAGAGGGCCCAGATATACCTCTCCGACAATCGGAGTGACAAAACCTAATCTCGAAATATGCCAACTCAACATGTACCTTTGGAGACACCTGTAGAGCTCCTTTATAATCACCCAGTTACGTTGTGACGTTTGGTAGCACACAAAGTGTTCCTATGGTAAACGGAAGTTGCATAATCTCATAGTTATAGGAACTTTGTATAAGTCATGAAGAAAGCAATAGCAACATATTAAACGATCAAGTGCTAAGCTAACGGAATGGGTCAAGTCAATCACATCATTCTCCTAATGATGTGATCCCATTAATAAAATGACAACTCATGTCCATGGCTAGGAAACTTAACCATCTTTGATTCAACAAGCTAGTCAAGTAGAGGCATACTAGTGACACTTTGTTTGTCTATGTATTCACACATGTACTAAGTTTCTGGTTAATACAATTCTAGCATGAATAATAAACATTTATCATGAAATAAGGAAATAAATAATAACTTTATTATTGCCTCTAGGGCATATTTCCTTCAATGACACCATGATCTCCATCATCTTGATCTATATCAATGTGTCGTCACATGGTCGTCTCGCCAACTATTGCTCTTGCAACTATTGCTATCGCATAGCGATAAAGTAAAGCAATTATTTGGCGCTTGCGTCTTATGCAATAAAGAGACAACCATAAGGCTTCTGCCAGTTGCCGATAACTTCAACAAAACATGATCATCTCATACAACAACTTATATCTCATCATGTCTTGACCAAATCACATCACAACATGCCCTGCAAAAACAAGTTAAACATTCTCTACTTTGTTGTTGCAAGTTTTATGTGGCTGCTACGGGCTAAGCAAGAACCGTTCTTACCTACGCATCAAAACCACAATGATATTTCGTCAAGTTAGTGCTGTTTTAACCTTCACAAGGACCGGGCGTAGCCACACTTGGTTCAACTAAAGTTGGAGAAAGTGACACCCGCCAGCCACCTGTGTGCAAAGCACGTCGGTAGAACCAGTCTCGCGTAAGCGTACGTGTAATGTCGGTCCGGGCCGCTTCATCCAACAAAACCGCCGAACCAAAGTATGACATGCTGGTAAGCAGTATGACTTGTATCGCCCACAACTCACTTGTGTTCTAATCATGCACATAACATCTATGCATAAACCTGGCTCGGATGCCACTGTTGGGGAACGTAGTAATTTCAAAAATTTCCTACGCACACGCAAGATCATGGTGATGCACAACAATGAGAGGGGAGAGTGTTGTCCATGTACCCTCGTAGACTGTAAGCGGAAGCGTTGGCACGACGCGGTTGATGTAGTCGTACGTCTTCACGATTCAACCAATCAAAGTACCGGAAGTATGGCACCTCTGAGTTCAGCACACGTTCAGCTCGATGACGTCCCACGAACTCCGATCCAGCAGAGCTTTGCAGGAGAGTTCCGTCAGCACGACGGCGTGATGATGGTGTTGATGATGCTACTGATGCAGGGCTTCGTCTAAGCACCGCTGCAATATTACCAAGGTGGAATATGGTAGAGGGGGGCACCGCACACGTATGGGAGAGATCAACAGATCAACTTGTGTGTCTAGAGGTGCCCCCCTGCCCCTGTATATAAAGGAATGGAGGAGGGGGAGGGCCAGCCCTCCTATGGCACGCCCTGGAGGAGTCCTACTCTCACCGGGAGTAGGATTCCCCCCCCCTCCCTTCCAAGTAGTAGGGGTAGGAGTCAAGGAAAGGGAAAAGAGAAGAGAAGGAAGGAGCGGGCGCAGCCCCTCCCCCTAGTCCAATTCGGACTAGGCCTTGGGGGGGCGCAGCCTCCCCTCTCTCTTTCCCCTAAAGCCCAATAAGGCCCATATACTCCCCAGCAAATTCTCGTACCTCTCCGGTACTCCAAAAAATATCTGAATCACTCGGAACCTTTCCGTTGTCTGAATATAGTAGTCCAATATATCGATCTTCACGTCTCAACCATTTCGAGACTCCTCGTCATGTCCCCGATCTCATCCGGGACTTAGAACTACCTTCGGTACATCAAAACACATAACTCATAATATAAATCATCACCTAACGTTAAGCATGCGGACCCTACGGGTTCGAGAACTATGTAGACATGACCGAGACACGTCTCCGGTCAATAACCAATAGCGGAACCTGAATGCTCATATTGGCTCCCACATATTCTATGAAGATCTTTATCGGTCAAACCATATAACAACATACGTTGTTCCGTTTGTCATCGGTATGTTACTTGCGTGAGATTCGATCGTCGGTATTTCAATACCTAGCTCAATCTAGTTACTGGCAAGTCTCTTTACTCGTTTTGTAATACATCATCCCGCAACTAACTCATTAGTCACATTGCTTGCAAGGCTTATATTGATGTGCATTACCGAGAGGGCCTAGAGATACCTCTCCGACAATCGGAGTGACAAATCCTAATATCGAAATACGCCAACTCAAGATGTACCTTCGGAGACAACTGTAGATCACCTTTATAATCACCCAGTTACGTTGTGACGTTTGGTAGCACACAAAGTGTTCCTCCGGTAAACGGGAGTTGCATAATCTCATAGTCATAGGAACATGTATAAGTCATGAAGAAAGCAATAGCAACATACTAAACGATCAAGTGCTAAGCTAACGGAATGGGTCAAGTCAATCACATTATTCTCTAATGATGTGATCCCGTTAATCAAATGACAACTCATGTCCATGGCTAGGAAACTTAACCATCTTTGATTCAACGAGCTAGTCAAGTAGAGGCATACTAGTGACACTTTGTTTGTCTATGTATTAACACATGTACTAAGTTTCTGGTTAATACAATTCTAGCATGAATAATAAACATTTATCATGAAATAAGGAAATAAATAATAACTTTATTATTGCCTCTAGGGCATATTTCCTTCAGATGATGTTCCAGAGCTCAACGGTGAGAGGATCGTCATCGGGCGTCATGACAGCGTTGAGGATGTTGAGTGAGACAGACCCATAGAGCCAAGAGACGATGGTGGCGTAGAGGAGAGACCACTCCAGGGTCGGTGCATCGGGGGCATCGAGGTCGAGGTGATCCATGAGGGCGTACTTGCGACAGGCGGCGCAGAAGAAGGTGCGCCACTGATGTGAACGCCGGTGTCAAGCGCGAGCTCGGCGGGAACGTGTCCCTTGATGGAGTGCAGGCCAACGGCCTGGGCATGCAGCGAGGTCAGGGAGAAAGACCATGCGCTCGTCCCGGACCCATCGGCGTCGGTCGCGAGAGGCATCTTAGCCTTGGCGGCCTCGGCCTCGGCGTCCTGGCACTCCTTGGTCGTGGCCAGCACCTTGTTCGTCGCGTCCGCGTCGGGCTGCGACATGGAGGCGGCGGTGTGGGTGCGGCGGCGAGTGGGGTGGTGGCTTCAGTGGCGGCGTAAGGAGGAAGGCGACGCAGACTAGGGTTTTAGGCTCGATACCATGTAATATTTGGGAAACCATGTGTTACGGTGCCTTGTATTGATCAATATATAGAGGTTACAAGGCAGAGTTTGTATCGTGCAATACACGGACACGTATACAAGGACTACACATATACAACCGTATATCTATACAAATACAATATGGTTATATATTCTAACAGAACCGAAACTTGCAACAAAGTAGGAGTAAAGAAAGAAATTGCAAACATGATGACGTCTTCCCAAGGTTCGGATTATTGGCGCAATTCTACTTATCAGTGAAGGTTCGGACAAGCCCTAAGGCCACCAAGGCCTAGGTAAGGTTGCCCGCTAAGCACTTTTGTCCACCTATCTTACCATGGCTTGATACCGCAGAGGTCTAAGCCTCACCCGAGGATGTTGTTCCCAAAAAAGATGATCACTAGGGCCTTGTACAGACTCTTGATTCCCTCACACCTTGAAGGCTCTCAATGACTCCTAACCGTCTAGGAGAGGCACACACCCTCCAAGAGTAACAAGAAGAGTAAAGTCACTTGAATGAACTCCCAAATAGATCTTTAATCAACTCTTCAAGAAACTATAGAATCTCTCGCTCATTAACTCTTCAAGAACCTGTAGATAGGTATGGTCAACATAAATCAAAATTATTCAAAGTCGGCGATCACTTGGCGGCTCCTACAAAATTCAACCCGAAATCAGAGGCAACGCACAAACTAAACACATAAGATCAAATAAAAAAACTATGCAATGAAACCCAAATATATGCAACAAAAATACTACATATATGCAACAATAGTTTCTCTAACACAAATATTACATGCATACGATTCTTAAAAAATTATAATGTCTATAACTCATGTGTCGGCCTGATTCAACACCGAATCAAGATTAGTTGAAGATGTTTTTATACTGATGCTACACAATATGAACTTGCATCAAAAGTCAACCTATGCAACAAAAGGTCCCAATCTTGCGCCAAGAAATCACAAACAGAGGTGTATGGTCGAGTTATGGTAAAGAGGGGTGTTCTCTACTAGGTTGTCCAGGGGGAACCTACACATGCACGTTTACAACAAAATAAAGTGCGGAAGCAAAACTTGCAATAAAGTAGGAGCAAGAAAAGAGATTGCAAACACAACAAACACGATGACGTCTTCCCAAGGTTCGGATTATCAATGCAGCCCTTATTGGTGAAGGTTCAGACAATTCCTAAGGTCACCAAGGCCTAGGTAAGGTCACTGATACGTCTCCAACTTATCTATAATTTTTTATTATTCCATGCTATTATATTATCTGTTTTGGATGTTTAATAAGCATTTATATGCTATTTTATATTATTTTTTGGACTAACCTATTAACCGAGAGCCGAGTGCCAGTTTTTTTTGCCTATTTTAGAGTTTCGTAGAAAAGGAATACCAAACGGAGTCCAAACAGAATGAAACTTTTGCGATGATCTTTCTTGGACCAAAAGGAAACCAAAAGACTTGGGAATGAAGTCGGGGACGCAACGAGGCGGCCAGGGGCAGGAGGGCGCCCCCCCAAGGGGGTAGGGAGCACCCCCTACCTCGTGGGCCTGTCGTAGCTCCCCTGACCTAGCTCATTCGCCTATATATACTCTTATACCCTAAAAACATCCAGGGGAGCCACGAAACCACTTTTCCACCACCGCAACCTTCTGTACTCGTGAGATCCCATCTAGGGACCTTTTCCGCCATCCTGCCGGAGGGGGATTTGATCACGGAGGACTTATACATTAACAACATTGCCTCTCCGATGATGCGTGAGTAGTTTACCACAGACCTAAGGGTCCATAGCTAGTAGCTAGATGGCTTCTTCTCTCTCTTTGATTCTCAATACCATGTTCTCCTCGATGTTCTTGGAGATCTATTCGATGCAATATTCTTTCGTGGTGTGTTTGCCAAGATCCAATGAATTGTGGATTTATGATTACATTATCTATGAATATTATTAGGTTCTTCTCTGAATTCTTATATGCATGATTTGATATCTTTGCAAGTCTCTTCGAATTTTCGGTTTAGTTTGGCCTACTAGATTGATCTTTCTTGCAATGCGAGAAATGCTTAGCTTTGGGTTCAATCTTGCGGTGTCCTTTCCTAGTGACAGTAGGGGCAGCAAGGCACATATTGTATTGTTGCCATCGAGGATAAAAAGATGGGATTTTCATCATATTGCTTGAGTTAATTCATCTACATCATGTCATCTTACTTAATGCGTTACTCCGTTCTTTATGAACTTAATACTCTAGATGCATATGCTGGATAGCTGTCAATGTGTGGAGTAATAGTAGTAGATGCAGAATCGTTTCAGTCTACTTGACACGGACGTGATGCCTATCTTCATGATCATTGCCTTAGATATCGTCATAACTTTGCGTTTTTCTATCAATTGCTCGGCAGTAATTTGTTCACCCACCGTAATATTTGCTATCTTGAGAGAAGCCACTAGTGAAACTTATGGCCACGGGTCTCTTTTCCATCATATAAGTTCTCGTTTACGTCTTACTAGTTTCCCATCCACTATTTTGCAATATTTTACTTTCTGATCTAGCTATAAACCAAAAATACCAAAAATATTTACTTTATGTTTATCTATCTCTATCAGATCTCACGTTTGCAAGTGAGCGTGAAGGAATTGACAACCCCTTTACCGCGTTGGGTGCAAGATGTTGATTGTTTGTGTAGGTATTCGGTGACTTGTGTGTTGTCTTCTATTGGATTGATACCTTGGTTCTCAAACTGAGGGAAATACTTACGCTACTTTGCTGCATCACCCTTTCCTCTTCAAGGGAAAAACCAACGCAAGCTCAAGAGGTAGCAGCCACCCACAAAGAGCCTAAGAATTTGTCCACCTATCTCACCATGGTTTGATACCGCAGAGGTCTAAGCCTCAATCGGGGATGATCTTCACAAAGAAGGTGATCACTAGGGCCTTGTACAGACTGTTGATTCCTTCACACCTTAAAGGCTCTCAATGACTTCCTAACTCTCTAGGAGAGGCGCACACCCTCTAAGAGTAATAAAAAGAGTAAAGTCGCTTGAATGAACTCCCCAATAGATCTTTAATAAACTCTTCAAGAAAATGTAGAATCTCTTTCTTACTAAGAATTGGAGGATGGAGCAAAGGTAGATGGAGTATACTAAGAAAAGGTTCCAAGAGGGGAGTAGGTTGGCTTTCAAGTGCTCCAAAAAATTGCTTCAAAATCTTTGTTGGTCGCTTGACGTGTCTAAAGTTTGGCTTTCAAGTGCACCATGTTTTTTGGCTCATTTGTTGCATATCATGACACTAAAATTCCTCATATCATGTTCTGTTGAGCCCCTTTTATGCTTGTTTTGTAGAGTTACCCGATTTCGTACCTTTTAATCATGAGCACTACATACTGATTATAGTTTTTTTTGTAGGTTTTCGTTGTTTTTTATGCAAAGGTACTTTGGAACTCCCATGGACTTAATGGATAGAGCCAAGTTGGGATTCATCTGAAGAAGTTAATAACACTAGATGCAAGGCCGATGGAGATTTTGACACATGAATTCCCCACAATATGCACTAATTGAAGATCTAATACTTAGATGTTGTGCGTCCCATCAATATGAATCCAATGAGCTCAAGATCACCTCAATTGAAGCCGGAGTGAAGAAAGGGCGGTCAAAATACAAAACATTGCACGAGACTAGAAGGATAGTCGACCATCAGTCCGATCGCGTGTCATTGTACTGGTGCTTGTGTGGTTGGGATCACGAAAAGCATTGTAACTTTCTTGTTTTAACTCTGATTTATCCCTGGTTTGTTTCCTTCTTTCAGGAGAAGATAAGGAAGCTATTCAGAGGATATAGTCCACCTTCTAGCCCTTGGATGGAAGTGGGTGATCAATGAAGGAGAGGGCTTAGCATGAGCTATATATATGCATCCATCTTGAGGGAGCCGTGTGTAAGTCACCTAGCAGGCAAGGAGGACAGCCTCCATTTCACCCCACCTTGAAGAACACCTCAAGTACGTCCAAGAGCAAGGGAAGAACACATCCACGCTGGGATCCAAGAAGGACGAAGAAGGGAGAAGCCTCCACCTCTGACGTGGCCTCAGGGCTAGCGCTGGTGCACCTCCTCCCACTCCACAGTGACTACTCAACCACCTCCCGTTAGTTGGGAACCAATGAATAAATCTGTATAAATAACGCCACCAGTCTAGGTCAAGCAATGCTACAAAACAAAATTAAGAATCCATTCATGCCCAAAGCGATTCTACTGAGGTTAACAATATCATTCCTAGGTAGACTCGATTTGTGTACGCCCCCTCCAATTGTATACCTATACTCACCAATGGAGTTGTAAAGGTGTTTTTATATATCCTTTGATTGGGAGCTTATAAGGGCATCTCTAACAGATCTCCTATCCTAAAAGTCCAGAATCACTCCTTTTCCCATCGGCTTCTTCACCTTCTTTGTCATGTCTTCGTCAATGACGGTAAGCCCTTGTCCGCCTGATTTAGGGATTCATGTAGGCACTTGAGGCTTCGATTTAGGTGTCAACTCGGGTTTAGGGTAGGATTTAGAGTTTCATATCGACTCGACTAGGGTGTCAATTAAGGGTTTCATTCAACTCAAAGTGCCTATAATGCAGTGTGAATGCTTGTTCAAAGTGCTATGTTGTGCCTATAAGTAGTGTCACGTCCACGCTGTCAGATCGTTGCAGGTTGCAGCCACTTTCGCGGCGTAGCATCTTTGCGGCTGCAGCCGACCCATAACCACTTCCGCAACAGAGAACAGACCCACGCCAAACAAGCACAACCGGAAATTCTCCACCCAGCAACTCACACGGTCACACTCCCTCGCGCTCACATCAAAACAGCGAGAGAACGCGCCGCCGCCGTGGACCACGCACCGCTCGACAGCCGATAATGCTCCTCCTCTTCGCGCTCCTCGCCGGCGCCGGCGCCGCCGCCTTCCTCCTCTTCAAGTTCGCCACCGCCGACGGTAAGCAGCGCCGCGT
>NC_041387.1:81777017-81879062 GCF_002162155.2 Triticum dicoccoides | reverse complement strand
CGAACCTAGGCATATCCAAGTATCCCCCTCTGTGCTTCGTTCCCCCCTCTATTCCTCTCTGCTGGCTGGGGGGCTAATCGCTCTCGTTCTTGGCTGGGCGCAGGAGATTTCACCCTCTTGTCGTGCGGCCGGGCGCGGCGGGACAAAGTGGACGGCAAGGTTGGTGTTTGCTGCTCCCTTGTCTTGCTTATCATCTCGTTGGATTCGTTGTCTGAATTATGTATGCTTGTGTTTTCCTTTCTTTGGTGCCCTTCAGGTTGTATGGATCACGGGAGCGAGCCGTGGGATTGGTGAGTTTACTTCTCTATCTCTTGAATTGGGTGAATTTCATCGTCAGAAATGAAAAGAAAAAGGAATTTGGTCATAGTAAATTGGGTGTGATTGATATGATTTCTTAGGTGCCAACCCTTTTGTTGTGGTTGTGATTTATGACTGTGGAGTTGTTGAACTTGATCTTTGTTTTAAGCGCATGTCCTGAGTGCTAAACTTTAGGTGTATTGCTTCAGTTAGGGTGACGGTCACAAAATAAAGAATTGCGCCCGATGATGAGATCATGCTATGGTACATATGCTTTTTTAGTATTAATTAATGCTGTGTTGATCGCATATTCTCTAGTTATAGACAGAGGACGAATGGATAGAACTTTTTGTGCTAGTTTATTAGTGGATCACCATTGGACAGTGGTTAGAAGATTACTTTTTATATCCCTGACCTGGCCTTGTTTCCAGTTTTATCTGCCATGCTCATGCTTTGTTTTGATGGGAACCTTATATTTGGAAAACCTTGTAATGCAACTATCTTGCTCTGAGAACTTTGGTGTGCATATCTGTAGATCTGTAATGACATTGGTCAATGGTCAGTTGGTCACAGAGGGGGTGTCTGCATCATAACTGATATTGCAAATATGCTAATCAGTGAACGGTAATACAGAAAGGGAATTATAGATTTTGTGATGACCTGCTAAGCCGCTTAATGTAAGCAAAATTGCACTTCTCAAAGCTGATTGTATGATTTTTTAAGCCAGATGGAGGTATTACATGTTGTTCATTAGTGAAAGGTATTTTGTAGGTTTAGTGGCTGCCTTATGTTTGTTGCAGTGTAGTATTAAATGGCTAATTCACGTAAAACCTATTCATGGTTCACTTTAAGTTTTGATAATTGGATATATGTTATTTTATCCAATACATGTCATCCTTTTGCTAAACTTCATGATATGTTTGCTAAATTTAGCATATTGTTCCACGATAACCAGAATAATTTCTTGTAATGCCAGGGGAGGTTCTTTCGATGCAGTTTGCGAGTTTAGGAGCAAAGCTCATACTATCTGCACGTAACAAGGAGGAGCTTGAGAGAGTGAAACGTAACATCATCAGTAAGTTTGAAAAACTCATGTTGTCGGAAATCTGAGTTCTGGACCAAGTTTGAATTTCATGTTTTTCCTGTTCTCTTATTTCTTCCAAGGCAAGCATCCAGATAGCAAAGTTGAAGTGTTACCTATGGATTTATCATCTGATGAAGAATCTCTGAAAGAAGTTGTACATTCAGCGGAATCACTCTTTTCCAGTGCAGGCATTGACTATATGATGCACAATGCGGCCTTTGAGCGTCCAGTAAATATTATCATACACTTTCTATCAGCCTAAATCCCTTTTAGTCTAGCTACACAACCACCACAAGTTTTTGCTTGCTAAATAAATCAATAAAATTGCAGAAAAGGGGGGCCCTGGAAGAAACTGAGGAAGGTCTTAAGGTATGTGAACCATCTTTTACTTTGTTCTTTATATCGTTATTGACAACGTAACTCCCTGCTAACTATTTCTTTTTATGCAGGCTACTTTTCATGTCAATGTCTTTGGAACAATTACTTTGACTCGCCTTCTTGCACCTTTCATGTTGGATAGAGGGATGGGTCATTTTGTTGTGGTATGTCTGTAACAGAACTTATTATCAACATGATTTCTATTAGGTTATTATTGTAGCTAACTCGCTATTCACAGATGAGTAGTGCAGCTGGAAAGGTGCCCACACCTGGTCAGGCTCTTTACTCTGCTTCCAAACATGCTCTCAATGGCTACTTTGCTTCTCTGCGCTCTGAGGTATTAAAATCATACCTTTAGCTCGTTAAGCTTGCAACATAATACATTCTGGGTATGCTAAATTTATATGCATATGAATTATCCACTTCTGTTATCAACAAGTATTCATAGACAATCTTTCTTCTGTTATCAAGAGCATTGACTGTATTTTCTGTTCAAATGGAATTTCATGGTTAGATGGTTCTCTGTAGATATTTGGTTGTTTTCCTGTATGTTTTGTTTGTTTTTTCGCGACTATGTTGCTCAAGCTATATATCTTCCATGCTGCAGTTATGTACGAAAGGCATTAAGGTCACTGTTGTCTGTCCTGGACCTATTGAAACACCAGTACCTTCTGGTGCAACTTCTTCATCACAAAGGCATTCATCCGAGGTTATGCTTTGTTTATTAGACTTCTCTTTATTTTTTTCGAACAAACGGAAGTAGTTTGCTTGACAAAGTCACACAAAGACCTCATCTCAGCTAAGCATAGTTTGCCGTGCTCATTTCCAAATCTTATGTGAAAATGAAGCTATGTAAAATTCTATTAGCTACCATCTTTTGTGTTTCATAGTCTTAAGGTTAGATAAATTCTTTTATCCAGACATTCATCCCACATGTGTTAGAACAAGCAGACATTCATCCCACATGTGTTAGAACAAGCCCAATAATTGCAACTGCTGAATCGAATGAGGTTATCATAATCCAGCAGTGTCCTAAAATGCATGTTGTTTGTGTCTAGACTTGCTTTAATGTTTTTTTGTTGTACATACGTTATCACATTCTGCTCACATCCTAACATCTTGTACTTGCTTAACTGCTGAAAGTTGGTTCTCAGTCCCCTTCTCTAATCGTTGTTTTTATATTTACTAATTCTTGTTAACCTATGCAGAAACGTGTTTCAGTGGAAAGATGTGCTGAACTGACAATAGTTGCCGCAACTCATGGACTAAAAGAAGCATGGATATCATATCAGGTATATTTCATTCTGAACATTACTGGTTGGACCATTTAAGAAGCCTGACGTCTTAATTTATTATGCTCACGTGTTATATATTATGCTAGAAACTTACCACCATATCTGACTCATTTACACAGTATAAGCTTTCCCTAATGGATCCTTGAAACTTTGTGCCCACGTTTTCTCTGAGCAATAACATCAGTTAGCTAGTGCATGTACTAACATAAAAGCTTCTATAATATAATAATGTGTTAAGTACAATCACTATGTTGTAGTAACCTACGGGTTTGTAGCTTGTATCACTATGTTAAACTATTGGTTCAAGTATCTATGACATGAAGTTCCTATTTTATGTCTGGCACTCTGCATAGTGGATTTGTCATTCTATATTTATGTTACATATTGAATCTGAATTTTAGTGACTTCCTTTGCAGCCTGTGCTGGCTGTTATGTACGTGGTGCAATACATGCCAACAATTGGATGGTGGCTTATGGACAAGGTAATCTTTTCTAGTTTGGTGTTTTTCTTTTCCTTATCTACTGGTGAACTGTCTTTGCATCCTCCAGTCAGAACAAACTTGTCACATGTAGAAATCGTGTGGACAAACTTGATCAGTGTATTTAGCTTTAAAGCACTTTCATGATGTCACACTTATATGACTCAAAAATAGAAAAAGTTTTTTTTCTCATACTGCAACTACAGTTAGCCCATTTGGAACATTGATAGGGAAAATGCAAAAACGTGGAAAATTCATGAATTAGAGCGGCATGGCTCAGAGTCCCACACATCCTGTACAGATTGAAAACACGTGAATAGAGAAGAGAAGCCAGTTGGAATATAGGATAGGTATAACATGGAAACTTGTGGGTGGAAGAATCACTTGAAAGGAAACATGGGGGAATATTTCCTTTGATTTCGAAGTGGAAATTTTCCGTGTGTTTTGAACAATAGTTGATTTCCTCCAAAATGTGTACGGAAGATTTTTGGGAGCCGTTCCTTTGTTCTGTATCATTTGAGTTCATTTTTTCTTTGTTCGAAGCGGGGCCTTAGATTTCACCCCTCAACCTTCAAACTGATAAGTCTAAGGATGTCTGACCCTAAGCTCTGGAAGCCCTTTTTTTGAGGAATTTTTCTTTGAGAATAGGAAGCTCCTTTTTCATCCATGAGATGCAGCAAGTTTTTTTTATGATGAGCAGTGGTTTTGAAGAAATTTAAGATTCTGGCAAGTGGCAAGTTTAGAAATACTCTGAGATAAAAAGGAAAATTGCTACAAATATTATTTTTTTGGAAACTGGGAATTTGAAGAAAATAAATTTACAAATACAGGAGTACATTGACTGCAACAATAAGGCTAAATAGAGTGTTTCCACGCACTTAAAAAACATTTTGGTTTTCTTACAAATGTGTATAAATCATTTGTGAGTTTTGCTGTATTATCTTGTTTGTTCAGAATACAGATGATTTTTTTCCTTCCAAGTTTCTGCTGTCATTACCATTTCTTAAAATTCTCTAATTCTTTAGTGGTTTTTCAAGAATATTTTTTATTTTATAAAATTAAATTCCTCGTACTTCTCTTTGTTAAATTTTGTAATAATATTTTAGGTTTTTGTCATTTGTTCCTTATCTCTTACAGTTTCTTCTATGTTTTCTGGCTTTTTCTCTAAATTGTTGGTGTTCCACCATTCCACCATTTTGTCATTCTAAATTTCCTTAGTTTTTCAAGGTTTATTTGTTGAATATACTGACTGGGTTGTGCCTTGCTTTGCATTCATGGTAGTTCAAGAGTTGATAAATAAATAAGTAGGTTCAGTGGCATGGTTAGAACTTGTTGGTCAAGCTGATGCGTCTAGGGGACTGAAATCTGAGAAGTAAAAAACGTAGTCCTATTGTGCAATTTTGAGGACTGCAGTCAGGAAAAAAAAATGAAACAATTTTTGAACAGCTATTTTATTCTGTCAACTACTAGACCTTGCATTGTCAATATAATCTGATGGTTATTTTGTTTTTACCCAGGTTGGTGCGAAGCGAGTGGATGCTGCTGCAAAGAAGGGCAACGCCTACAGTTGGAATCTCCTCTTCGGTGGCAAAAAGTCGGCTTGACAATGAAGTTGCTCATTACGCCTACAGTTGGAATCTCATTGAGATTCTGAAATAGTCATACACATCTATCTATATAGATTATGAACCTTGTTACCCTTTTTCATCTTTATGTGCGAAATGACCAACGGGAAGCAAGCACTCCTTGTAATGTCACCTAGTCAGCGAGTTGAAGTATTTTATAACTCAGATACAAGTCAGCATTCCAGCTTCGCATTTCCACAAAAGAATAAATCATGCAAGATGGATGACTATTTTATCTGTTGTGTTTCCTGTGTCAATCTTTAAGATGTGCTACTATCTGGGTGCTTTCATGCTCCGATTGTTGTGCCGATAGAATAAGCGATTGATGTATAAACACCTTACAAGTTACAACATAGAAATCTGTCTGATGGTCTGATGCTTTCAGAGCTGACGTGCACCAAAATTACAATGTTCGCCATGGCACAGTTGCATACGACGCAACAACACGCAACAATGACATTGCCTATTTAAGACAACAACAACCCCTATAACCAGATTTTGGAAAAAGTATTGGAAGTACTTGTAACTTCCACCTTCAGGCCTTACAGAAGACATTTCCTTCGACCTTGAACAAGACATACAACATAAGTTCAGACATCAGTCCGCCATTCTACAGAACATTTGAACTAGTGTGCATCACTCAGATCATGCTCTAGTGTTTCCAACCGTTGAGAAAGCCATCTGGTGTGTAAGGCTCCAAGAATCCAATGAACTGCAAAACCATATGCCAAGGAATCAAGGAACAGTCAAGTAACCGATTAACAAGAAACATGGCGAAGCTGGAGCACACATAATAAGACCTAGAAATCTTTTACATCTCATGGTCTATCGAGTACATCATTTCTCATCTTGTGATCCAAATTTGTATGTAACATCACAATGCCTACTCTACACTATAAATTGATCATAAAAATCAAATGTGTCATGTGCCTTCGTCCAAACTTTTACATGGTTTTCAACTTGAAGTTAAATTTGGTACCATTTTTTATTTTCATATCCGGGCTCGCCCTGCAGGGTCCAGGCACTAATATTTTGTAACCCTGTCACAGGTGTCTTGCCCTTCTCGAGTCCAATCTCGAAGAGCCATTTGGGAAAGCTTTCCCTCAGCGGGCTAGTTTTCTTATATCTGATTTGTAAATAAGACAGGTAAGGCAAACAATGAGTGATTTATTTAGAAAACAAAGGATTGGCCGATGGACAACAATATTACTCGAGTGATAAAAACAATAATAGAAAAATTATCATGCGGATTGAGGTGCGTCACTTTTTATATTAGAGCCCAGCACAATCAACAAAGGAACAAGAAACTAATAGATGTACCTTCAAACCATCATGAGACCATCGGGCACCATAACCTTCATACACACGAATTTCAAAAACAGGCCTATTGGGCTGTGTCAGATGAATATTAATCCAACAGCCCTCACGTAACAAACGGTCAATGACTTCAGACGAAATTTGATTCTTCTTTGGATCTGTAGATAAATACTTTTAACTAAATATACCATAATGCGAGTCTTCAACTTGATGATTGTTAAGCAGGAACACATCTTTACCACTTCCATGGAGGCAGCCCCACCACCCATCCCTACTCCTGTGAACATGTTTGGCCAATGCCCTTGCAGCATCAGTTAAAGAACAACTTTTCACCTCCAGTACAATGCAACACCATTATTCTTAGTTACAAGAGAATTTTCACAAGGTGGAAGCTTGGTAATATTCAAGAACTGCAAAGTGTTTGGATGGGACAGCATTCAATAGAACTGAGAGGTAGTTGCTAAAGCTGAACTTACAGTTGGCTTGTGTAGTTTCATACAAGATGAAATCAACATGGATTTTGGAGGAGGCAGTCCATCTGGAACTGTTCCTGATGTGTTTGCCAGACCAAGGAGTCTACCTAATCCATCGTAACCCAATCCCTAGAAAATAACAAGAGATAAGTTCACGAAGCACAGAACCAGCTACATACCTAGTACAAGTGCCCATATGTGATTATATTCAACTTAAAGCAACTAACGGATCTAAAAACGGTACTCCCTCATCCCACATATAAAAGGCCCCCTCGAAATCTGAGCTTAACTCCACGAATTTAACTTATTAAATATGAGTCATATACAACAAATATTATTATACATTGGAAACCCTTTGAATACGAATCCAATGTCATAATTTTTGTGCCATGTGTATAGTATTTTTTAGACAAATTTACAGTCAAAGTTGAGCTCAAATTTTGATGTGGCCTTTTAGATGTTGATTGAAGGAGTATTTATGAATTATGGTAACCAGAACATGAATTAATACAAATATTATTGGCCATTAAGATTTAACTAACATTCAGTAAAACTCCAAGCTACAAAGCTTGCAATTGACATGCAAAGGCCAAAGGGGTAAGCGAGCTGGCTGTTTTGAGTGCATAAATAGTGACACTTAGTGTTATTCAATGTGTATTTACAAAGTACTCCCTCCGTCCCATAAGGTAAGACATATTTTGACACAGTGTCAAAATACGTCTTACATTATGGGACGGAGGGAGTACATACATAATGAATTTAGATATATCAGCCTTGTATGCCCCATAAAAGATATGTCGCTATAAATATGATTATAAATGATCTGGTAACATTACAAACAGAAGAAACGTGGAATGAAACGTTAAAGTGTGCCACTCACAGCAAGAAGCTCAGTCATGGTTATGTAAGGTTGGATTTGCGGCTTTGAGACAGATATTGCCAAGACTCCATAAGAGTTCTCCTTTTCCTCTGTGTAGAATTTTCTATAAACTTTGACACCTGTATATGCAGATAATTTAGTCGATTGTCTAGGGGTCCTTTACAGCTGCATATAGAACCTTTTATATCAAAAAGATAATAATACTAGTGAGAAAGAACATATGTGATATCAACATGGGTATGGACTTGAGATGCTTCAGAAATGTGTACCCATCAACATATCACAAGAGCTCAGTTGTGTTTTTTGTGGTACAATAAAGTCTGAAGATTAAAGAGGTAGCATGCCTAGCATGCACCCTTCGAGCTGAATTAAATTATTATCTAAGGTGCCTACCAAACCAACAACAATCAGCGCATCATGGATTCACAGCAGGCTGTCAGGGTCCAGAAAGCTTTATAAGAAATATGTACCAAGGTAGTGCAGCTCTATATAAAAGTTACACTTACACTGTTATTACTGTTAACTACGGCCTAGATTAATTTAGAAAAAAGCATTGTAAGAAAGCCAGGGCATGGCAAGTGCCAAAATAAGCTATGCACCATAATAAGTAAAGAAATAGGTTCTTAAAAGGATTAACTCATGGGTGACCAAAGGTGCAGACTTCATGAAAATTAATCCAGTTATGGAACACCGCACAAGCAACACTACAATGGTACGATCGTAAGAAACAAAGTACCTTCTTCAATTGATGAAATACCAGGAAGGACATTTGAGATCGTCTCTGTTTGCAGCATCTCAGAGAACGAACTGTACTTTCTAACTGCCTGAAAATAAATAAGCAATGGGATTTACTACAACTCTAGAATAAAAAGTATATATGCGCAGGTCAAGAAGGATGATCTGCCCAGTTATGTATCATAGTCATAAAATATAAGCACATATTTTAAACAGAATCAATTGTGGATTTTTTTATGAGGGCATCCCTTTACCTCCTGCTGTTCCCATGAAGGAGGAGGTAAAGCCCAATTTCAGAACACCACAAGAATTGTTTCAGTTTAGCCGAGGAGGCGAGGCCAAACATGTCTAGCTCCAGGTGCTGCTGCGTTGCATATGGGACAGCCAATGATTAGATTTTATATGTCTAAGTATGTACACGTTGTATTTGAGCCTGCGCGCATAATTTGGGCCGAACCCCTTTGGGGTTGGTTTGTATCTAGTCTGGGTCGGACCATAGTTGGAATTCTGGTCCATGCTTGTGTTATTTCCCTGGCCATCCCCTCACCTATATAAGCATAGGGGTGCGCCCAGATTAGAGGAGGTCGAATTTTAGATTGAGTTTGAACATTGTGTTCACGTGGTGAATCATCCCTCCGGGGACTGCGCTGATGGTTATCAAGTAAACTCATGATTGCGTGAAGGTTCTTGTGAGATCAAGGATTATTGTGCCAAGGTTAGAGGCATGTTGTTCATCTCCACGTTATTTGCTGGATTTGTTTCCTCGTCTTCAGGTTGCGTGAATTGACCCCATGATTTGATATCTGATTGTCTTGCGGTGAAAGATCGAGCCAAATCAGCGGCGCGTCCGAGGTCATGCCATTACCATTTTTTCTATTCGGTGCTTTATGTGAATTGACAGAAAATCCATAAAGATCAAATAACTTCAGCGATCAAATAAGTTTTATGCACCAACCAGTAGAACCAAAAGTTTGAACTGATGGAGAAGGTCAGGGAATCCATATATACTTCAACAAATACAAGTTTTTTTCTTAAAGAAGGAAAATTACTAATGAAGATAACAGTACAAAGATATAAATATTATATCCAGAAAAGCTAGTTACATAGCAAAGAAAATTACCTCAACCTCAAGCAAGAGGCATTTATTGAAGAGCAACAAAGAACCTTGTGTAATCCTGTGACAAAATGACAAAAAAAGCATGATTACATGAATAGCATGCACGTTGAGTATGAAAAATAATGCGTAGGCATAAGAGAGCGAGCAGAAGTGCTCACAGAGTCGATAAGCTTGGGAGATAACTTTTTACTGAAACAACAATATAAGGCTTCCAAGTAGTAGGCCGGGTTTATTAGGCCCCCTTTCATTTTGGGCTAAAGTTTGACCATAAATTTAACTAATAAATTGTAAACTATATGTCAGAACAATTATATTATGGAAAACCTCCTTCAAATACAAATCCAACAATATGTTTTTTTATCATATAATTTGTATTTTGTTAGTTTCATGGATGGTCAAAGTTTGACAAAAATACAAGGTGGTCTAATAAACCCAGACGGAGGGAGTATACGCCAACACCTAAACAGAACAATGTGATGAGTTACAGACTAGAATTGTTGCCATTTTCATAATGTAAAATATGTGCTAACACCTAAACAGAACAATATGATGAGCTACAGAACTAGAATTGTTGCCATTTTCATAATGTAACTCCAATAGATGTTCCTAGTTGATAGAAATTAAGGCTGTGATGTTTTCCACCATATATCTCAACTTAGAATTACAGTCTTCAAAAATTTAAAACCAGCTGTGTGTACCTGTTGTAATTACCAGCTGCTAACCTCCCTTCAACGTTCTTGGATCCAGCTACAGAAGTACATGGTTCAAGTTAGAAAATGTGGTTGGCAAAAAAGGCAAAAAAAATATGCAGGTTACAATCTTTCTCGAAATACATCAATTAGACAATTAGTGCCTTTCAGCTTTATACTGAGCCGTTAAAACAGAACAAATAAAATTATTAATTTTAAGAATTAAATACAGATCCTTGATGGTGTATATTGCACACCAGAGAAAAATAAAAAATATATTAAAAAGAAGTAATATTGATATACATATAACTACTTCCTCCGTTCCAAAATATTTGTCTTTTTAGAGATTTTAACAAGTGACTACATACGGAGCAAAATGAGTGAATCTACACTAAAATGTGTCTATATACATCCGTATGTGGTAGTCCATTTGAAATCCTAAAAAGACAAATATTTAGGAACGGAGGGAGTACAAGGAAAGGAAATATGAATGTCAATTAGATGTTAAATGAACTACAAGAAAAAGATTCTGGAATTACCACTGAGTTGAGTGAAGTATGGTTCTTGAACATGTAGCACAAACTCCACTACATCATAAATCTAGTGAATACAGATAACAATAACTATAGTCAAACAAATTGCGTTAAAGGGTAACACTAGCTAATTTTTTTTAACATTTCAAATAACTCAATAAAAAAATTACACATGTACATGTGATAGTACACTACTAACTTTCAAGAAAACACAAGAAACAAGAAAGATGGTTCGACAAAGCAACTATTTGTACACCCAGTTTGTTTTTGCATAGGTTCTCTTGAATCCGCCTGACCACATAATATATCAACCTGTACATGCATTGTTTACGGATTTCTTAAATGCCAAAAAAAAATATTGGCCCGGGTGTAGTAGTTTCATAGGGCCAATTGTAGTTTCCTCTGCAAGGTATCCACATTACAGCAAATAGGGAATTCCGCAATACTTTCTTTTCATTAAATTTAGTACTCTGCCGAGGAACGCTGCTCCCAAAGAGACACTGATGAATATATACAAGTATCATTATACTGCTCATGCTTATCCTTTATGATCATAATTCATATCACAAGTCCTAAAAGTCTAAACACTGTCGCAAATACAATTATACCCCGAAATTGATTGACAACAGCTTCAGCCATGATTCTGACTTCCTAGCTAGAAGATGATTATTGCCCTGAAAATATTTTCCTTTACCTCCAGTCTCATCGTCTGACAACAAACGTGCACCTATTCAGCAAAAAATCAAGGAAGAAAAATAGTGTGCTATGAAAAAATAGCGCAGCCCTTAAAATCTGCTATATCGCACTGATTTCATTTAGCGAGACATTGCTTAGAACGCTATAGCGTGCTATTTTTTTCAGTGGAATTCAAGCAAAGCCGATTAAAGAGAGGAAGAGGAAGAAAGCAAATCTGAGAAAGATACCCGCTTTAACTCGCCGCCTTTCTCGCGCAGGACCGCCTCCCACTCCCCCTCCCTCTTACGCGAACCATTCTCCTCGGCAGGAGTTCCTACCGCCCCCGCTACCACTGGGGGTCTCGGGATCCGCCCCTCCTCGGCGCACCCCGCAAGCTCCGTGGCCAGCTTATCGCACAGGTCGTCTTCGAGGAGGCGGGAGCAATAAGAGAGGGACAGAGGGAGGGCCGGGTCCGGGGCGGCGACGTGGGAGGAGAGGACGAAGCGGAGTAGCTCGCCGACGGCGGACGAGAGGGCGACGGCGCCAACGCCCGGCGACGCCGGCTGCGGCGGCGAGGAGATGTGGTCGGTGGTCGGCATCTGTTGTGATGAACTGACCGGATTCGTGCACAGTACTGAAGGATTGTAAAATAAAATCAACCCAAACCCCCACCCCCTCCCCCTCAAAAAAAAAAAAACTTGCCAGCCTTTTAAAAAAGTGTCAATTTTTTAAAGTTTTATTATGGGAAAAACTTATCTTCAACCGGCTGAAAACACCGTCCGCGTCCGCCGCCTTCTCCGCGCTACACGTGGCACTGAGGGTACACCAAGACTATCTCCTTCCCTTTCTCAACGTTATCTTCTCCTCCACTCGTGCGTCACTTTTTCTCCTTCCCCGGTTTACATCCTAATTATCCCTTCTGGCTCATTCCCAACCCGCGCATCGTCACCGGTGGGCATTGCCGATAGCCAAGCCTCCGTCAGCCACGCCCCTCCTCTTCTTCTCCTGCCTCCATCCCGCCCAAGTTCCCCCTTCGCCGCATCTGAAACAAGAACTGGAGCCGCGTTTGCCGTCCCCGGGAGCACCAGTGTCCGCGTCCATCGTCGTCCCGCTGCTCGGGGAGCACCGGCGTGGACAGCCATGGCTGCCGCCTCCCCGAGCTCAGTTTCCCGCTTCAAGTTTTCTGCAACAACGGTGCTTCTACATCCCCGGCAGCCACGCTCGCCTCCCTCATCCATGGCTGCACTCGCTTCCCCATCCATGGTCATGCTAATTTTGCAATATGGGTCCTGTTGCAGAAAATTAGATGCGGTAGAGATGTTGTTTTAGTTTTTGCAACAAGGGTCTTGTTGCAGAAAATTAGACGCAATGGAAGATGTTGTTGCAACTTTTGCAACAAGGATCTTGTTGCAGAAAATTAGACGCCTGAAAGATGTGCAGAAAATTGGACGTGTGAAAGATGTTGCAGAAAATTAGACCCATGAAAAATGTTGTTGCAAAAAAATTAGATGCGGCGGGAGTTGTTGTTTGCAATTTTTCTAAGGGTCTTGTTGCAGAAAACTAAAGAAGAAGAGGTTTTTGCAAAATGGGTCTTGTTGCAAAAAATTGTAGAAGATGAAGTTTCACAATAAGGTCTTGTTGCAGGAAATCAGAGAAGACCAGATCTTGCAACAAGAGCATCGTTGCAGGAAATTAGAGAGGAGGATTGAACGGCTCGCGTCACGCATCGAATGGCTCGCAAGACACTTATTTCTGCAACTCGACCGTTGTTTCAGGAATTAATGGGTCGGGGGAGGAGACCGAGCCGCGCGCCAGAAGTAGATCGGACGGCTGCGCGTCGAACGGCCATCGAGGTGGCGGATGTTTGATACGGATCACCCGGCGAACGCGTAGCATCTCCCACTTTTATTATCATTGCCGAATATTTGCTAGCCCAAATTTTGGTAATATAAACCAAAGCGTATCCATCTTTATCAACCACTAATTAATTGCCAAATTTTTTGAGATATAACTTACACCCACTATATTCTAACACAATAGCTGATTGACCTGGAATCCGTCCATCGTCTATAAAAAGAACTGGCATTTTATGGGTGATCGTATTGTGGAAGAGGTGATATCTGTGTTGAATAGGGGTGCAATACCGATGGGGTGGAACGACACTACAGTTGTGCTAATCCCAAAGGTCAAAAACCCAAGCAAGATTAAAGATCTCAGGCCTATCTCATTGTGCAATGTTCTTTACAAGCTTGTCTCGAAGGTGCTGGCCAATAGGCTCAAGCTCATCATGCCAGAGCTCATCTTGGAGAACCAAAGCGCGTTTATTCCTGGAAGGCTGATAACCGACAATGTCTTGATAGCGTATGAACTGTCGCACTACTTGTTAAACAAGAGGAAGGGGAAGGAAGGGGTTACAGCCATTAAGGAAGATGTGAGCAAGGCTTATGACCGTGTCGAGTGGAGCTTCTTGCGTGCCATGCTTGAGAGGCTTGTGTTTGGAACCATGTGGACTGAGCTCATCATGAAGTGTGTTACCTCGGTGAGATACCAAATAAGAGTGAACGGGGATCTAACGGAGCAATTCACTCCATCAAGGGGCCTCCGTCAGGGGGACCCTCTATCCCCTTACCTTTTTGTGATATGTGTGGAAGGGTTGTCAGCGCTGCTGCATGATGCCGAAAGGAATGGCAGAATCAGTGGGGTAAAAAACTGCCAGAATGCGCCGGCAGTCTCACATCTACTGTTTGCGGATGACTCAGCCCTGCTGCTGAAGTCAAACCAACAAGGGGCCCTTGCATTGAGAGAGATTCTAGACCTGTATGAGAGTTTCTCGGGTCAGTGCATTAATTTGGAGAAATATGCTGCGATGTTCAGTCCAAACACAGAGGCGACAGTGAGGACGGTTGTGAAGGATGCCCTCCAAATTCAGAACGAATCTTGGAATGACCGGTATTTGGGGCTTCCGGTGCATGTGGGCAAGTCCAGGAGGAAAGCTTTCGCCTATGTCAAGGGAGCAATAGCGGGGCGCATTTATGGGTGGAAGGAGAAACTCATTGCAAAAGTTGGCAAGGAGACACTAGTGACGGCAGTAGCATAAGCGATTCCCACCTTTGCCATGTCTTGCTTCGATCTCACCAAAACCTTCTATCATGAATTGAGCTCTCTCATTGGCACCTATTGGTGGAGTCAAAAGACAAGGAAAACTCGATGCACTGGATCAGCTGGGAGAAGTTAACCTTGCCAAAAGCTAAGGGAGGGCTGGGATTCCGGGACATGTACAGCTTCAACATGGCAATGTTGTCACGGCAAATCTGGAGGTTAATACAAAACTCGGATACCTTGTGTGGTCGGGTCCTCAAGGCACGATATTTCCCCCATTGTCATGTGCTGGAGGCCCAGGCCAAGGAGGGATCTCATATGCCTGGAGGAGTATGTTGGAAGGACTGGAACTAGTCCGGGAAGGTTATATCTGGCGCATTGGGGACGGAGCTTTAGTACAAATCTGGACGGATCCATGGATCCCAAGGCTGTGGTCAAGAACAGTCATAACCCCACGTAGGAACAATATCCTACAATATGTGAGTGAACTCATAGACCCGGCAACGGGACAGTGGGATGAAAGGCTGGTGAGAGACACCTTCTAGCCGGATGATGTGCACCACATCCTGTAGATGCCCTTGAGAGAAGGAGTCCAAGATTTTATCGCATGGCACTTTGAGCCAAAAGGTATTCACTCAGTCAAAAGTGCGCATAAACTACATGTAGAGTTGCAAAAACTGAGTAGGAATGGTGGAGTTGGGGCGAGCTCAACTTCTGTAGGCAACCTTAACAGCTGCAATGAGGACTCATGGAAGAGGATATGGAAAATGTCGTGCCCTAGGAACGTCCAGATGTTTGCGTGGAGGGTCAAGCATGAATCGCTGGCGCTGCTGACCAATATGCAACGAAGGGGTTTCCAGCTTCAGAGCACAAGGTGCTTTTTCTGCGGCTTAGCTGATGAGGATGGTGCTCACCTGTTTGTGAAATGCAAAGTGGCTAAGGAGGTGTGGAGAGAGCTAGCTCTGGAGAAGGAGAGAATGAACCTGGAGGATATCACGGACGTGCATGCAATGATGGGTTATCTTTGGGGACTGGATGAAGGTAAACGCATGCACGTACTCACCTTCTGGTGGCTATGGTGGAGTAACCGGAACAAAGTAAGATAGGGAGAGCTTCCGTTAACTCCAGGCGAAGTGGCTCATCGCACCCGCAGTTCGGTCATGGAGTACAAGCTGGTCTATGTTCCGGAATCGGGAAAATTCTCATCTGACAAGTGGAAGCCACCAGGGGAAGGAATGGTTAAGTTCAACTTGGATGGATCATTTGCCCCAGATGATCATCACGTGGGCTGGGGTGTTGTTGCTCGCACCTCGGATGGAGTCCTGGTTGCGGCTCGAGCGGGTAGAAAGGAGTACGTCAGTGATCCATTCAGGGCGGAGGTTATTGCCATGTCCAATGCAGTTGCACTAGCTGCAGATCTCGGCATAGTTCAGTCGGTCTTCGAAACAGACTCACAACTATTGGTAGAAGCGTTGGATCTCCGAAAGGCCGACTCCTCGCCGTATGCAGTCATTATCGAGGATACAAAGTTCCAGCTGAAGGTGTGGTTTTCCAAATATGCTCTAGGGGTGTGTAGGCATATTGCAAATTTAGTTGCTCATGAACTAGCCAATGTTGGCAGAATGTATCTGAAAGTGCAACTATCCCTGGGTGGTTTTGGTAATTCATTACAACATATGTCTCATTGAGCTAATGCTATTTCAAGATAAACATTTCAGGAAAGCTCAATGGTTGGCATGGCATGGATGAGAAACGTGGACCCCTCAAAATGCTAAGGACAAAAGGATTGGCTCAAGCTCAAAGCACAAGACTCTACATTTTACTTTTAGTGATCCAAGATCACATTGAGTTAATAGGAAAGCAAATACTATTAAGAGGGGGTGAGGTGTTGCTTAATGAGTTGCTTGCTCAAAGTGCTTAGTGATATGCTCCAAAGCCCTCAACTACTTCTCATATCCACATACGTCCCAAACCAAAAGTCAAACTCGGCCCTACCGAAACTCTTTATCCGGCGCCACCGAGTTCAGTTGACATAGCCACTGCCAGAAACTCTAGTCTTTTCGGTCTCACCGATAGGGATCTCGGTCTCACCGAGATGGGATTGTAATCTCTCTATTTCCCTTCGTAACGTTTCGGTCAAACCGAGATGAGCGATCGGTCCCACCGAGATTGCAATGCAAACTCTCTGTTTCCCTTTTGTAACGTTTTGGTCCAACCGAGATGGGCGAACCGGTCCCACCGAGTTCCTGACCAACTCTCTGGTTAGCTTATTACCAAAATCGGTCTCACCGAGTTTGTGTAATCGGTCTCACCGAGATTACGTTATGACCTAACCCTAATGATATCGGTCCCACCGAGTTGACATGTCGGTCCCACTGAAATGCCTAACAGTCACATTATGAACTAAATCAGTCTGACCGAGTTTAGCGATTCGGTCCCATCGAGTTTGGTAAGTTGTGTGTAACGGTTAGATTTTGTGTGGAGGCTATATATACCCCTCCACCAACTCTTCATTCGTGGAGAGAGCCATCAGAACATGCCTACACTTCCACTATCCATTTTTCTGAGAGAGAACCACCTACACTTGTGTTGAGATCAAGATCTTCCATCCCTACCACATAAATCTTGATCTCTAGCCTTCCCCAAGTTGCTTTCCACTCAAATCTTCTTTCCACCAAATCCATATCCTGTGAGAGAGAGTTGAGTGTTGGGGAGACTATCATTTGAAGCACAAGAGCAAGGAGTTCATTATCAACACACCATCTATTACCTTTTGGAGAGTGGTATCTCCTAGATTTGTTAGGTGTCACTTGGGAGCCTCCATCAAGATTGTGGAGTTGAACCAAGGAGTTTGTAAGGGCAAGGAGATCACCTACTTCGTGTAGATCTACCCGGGTGAGGCAAGTCCTTCGTGGGCGACGGCCATGGTGGGATAGACAAGGTTGCTTCTTCGTGGACCCTTCGTGGGTGGAGCCCTTCGTGGACTCGCGCAACCGTTACCCTTCGTGGGTTGAAGTCTCCATCAATGTGGATGTATGATAGCACCACCTATCGGAACCACGGATAAAAAATCTCGGTGTCACCATTGCGTTTGCTTCCTCAAACTCATCCCTTTACCTTCATATGCAATTGTTTACATTCTGCTGCTATATTGTTAGAATTGCATGTGTAGGTTGATTGCTTGACTTGTGCTAAGTTGCTAAAATCAGCCAAGAACTAAAAAATGGGAAAAGGCTAGATTTTTATTTGGTCAAGTAGTCTAATCACCCCCCCTCTAGACATACTTTCGATCCTACAATTGGTATTAGAGCGTTGGTCTCCATTTGCTTTGATTTCCATAGCTTTTGGTGGTCATAGCCTTGGTCTCACAACCTAGGAGAGTATGGCGTCTAGCGAGGGAAACTACCGCCGTAGAGGTCCTTACTTTGATGGTACAAATTTTGCTAGTTGGAAGCATAAGATGAAAATGCATATTCTTGGACATAATCCCGCTGTTTGGGCTATTGTGTGTATTGGCTTGCAAGGTGAATTATTTGATGGGGGAGAACCGAACCGTGATGCTACCGCGGAAGAGTTGAAGATGCTGCAATACAATGCTCAAGCTTGTGATATTCTCTTCAACGGATTGTGCCCCGAAGAATTCAACAAAATCAGTCGTCTTGAGAATGCAAAGGAGATTTGGGATACTTTGATTGACATGCACGAAGGTACCGACTCCGTCAAGGAATCCAAATTGGATGTGCTTCAAAGTCAACTTGACAAGTTCAAAATGAAGGATGGTGAAGGCGTCGCTGAAATGTACTCTAGGCTTGCTCTCATCACAAATGAGATTGCCGGCTTAGGAAGTGAAGAGATGACCGACAAATTCATCATTAAGAAGATCCTAAGAGCCTTGGATGGAAAATATGATACCGTGTGCACATTGATCCAAATGATGCCCAATTACAAGAATCTCAAGCCAACGGAGGTCATTGGAAGAATTGTTGCTCATGTGATGTCACTCAAGGATAAGGAAGAGCTCCACAACAAGTCAAGTGGTGCTTACAAAGCCTCATGTGAAGCTCCCACATCATCAAGTGAGAAACAAACCTTCAATGAAGAATTGAGCCTAATGGTGAATAACTTCAACAAGTTCTACAAGAGTAGAAGCAAGGAAAGAAGTTCCAAGTCAAGGTCCTACAATGACAAAAGATCTTCGAGTCGTGAGCGTAATTGCTACAATTGTGGAAGACCCGGACACTACTCCAATGAGTGTACGGCTCCCTACAAAAGAAGAGAAGATTCTCCAAAAAGAAGAAGTAGAAGAGAAGAATCACCACCAAGAGAAAGGAAGAGTAGAGATGATCGTTATGAACGAAGAACATCCCGGAGAAGCAAGGATTCGGAAAGGAAGGACAAATCATCAAATAGCTACACAAAACAAAGGCATCAAGCTCATGTTGGTGAATGGGTATCCGGCTCCGACTCCGACCATCACTCCGAGAGAAGCTATCACTCTGACTCCGAATATACTCAAGATGAAGGTGTTGCCGGCCTAGCACTTGTGTCAACCAACTCCTACGACATATTTGACTCACCAAATGAAGGAATTGGAAGATGCTTCATGGCTAAAGGCCCAAAGGTATCACATCCCGAGTATGATGATTTTAATAGTGATGAAGATGACTTGTTAGGTGATGATGATTTACTTGTTGACAACTCTAGTGATGAATACTATGATGAAACGAATGACAATGATAAGGAGAAGATTGAGCACCTAACTAAAGAACTAAACACTCTTAAGTTAGCTCATGAAACTATCTTGTAAGATCATCGAGAACTTTTAAAGACTCATGAGAAGATACGCTTTGAAAAGCTCAACCTTGAGCAAGAGCATGAGTTTTTAAAGGCAATCAATGATGATCTTCGCAAGAAAAGTTCTTCTTACATTTCCAAGCATTTACTCTTATCTACTTACATGCCACAAGTCAAGTCTAGTAACAAGAACAAGAAAGATTCTCCTTCTAGTAGTAACAATAATCATGCTAAATCCAATATTGTTGCTTCTAGTAGTTCTCTTGATTCAACTAACGATTCTCTTAGCCAAGTTACACTTGAGCAAGAAAATAGCTTATTGAAGGGAATCATAGAGAAAGGTGTTTACAAGAGCCTTGCCGAAAGTAAGAAATTCGAGGAGATTGTACGCAAGCAAGGAAGGCACCGGAAGAATCAAGGTGTTGGTTTTGAACGAAAGTTCAATGCCAATGGAGTTGAGTGGGAAGAAGATCAATACCCCAAGACGAAGTTTGTTCCTCAACAAGAGAAGTATGATCCTACTTCTTTCAAAGGAACACAAGTTCAAGATGATCTTCCACCACAAGACCACAAGCAAAAAGGCAAGGACAAGCTTCAAGAGGAGATTGATGCAATTGAAGAAGCACCTAAGGCCTTGGTCAAGTGGATTCCCAAGACTACATCAAACTCTACTTCATCAAGTACGACTACAACTCCAAGGATTCCCATCAAGATGATGTGGATCCCAAAGAAGAAGAACTAGAGAGTTCTTGAGGGTGACTCTGCCAACATACTTCACTCTTATCATTTTGGCGAGGACAAGAGCAAACAACCTCCATATCTTGCACTAATCCAAGGAGTCACAAACCCTCTTGTTGGTAAGACAAGGGACAAGGTAACCTAATGCTTTCATGGACATCATCTTGCGTGTGCATCACTCTATGAAAAAAATCAGAGTGAAAGTTTCATCGCGTTTTACGATATGGAGCCGCTGCCAAGCCCTAATCTTTCTCGGGAGGGCTGATCTAGAGTCTGTTCGGGGCTCCGGAGAGGGGAATTCATCGTCGTTGTCATCATCAACCATCCTTCATCACCAATTTCATGATGCTCACCGCCGTGCGTGAGTAATTCCATCGTAGGCTTGCTGGATGGTGATAGATTGGATGAGATTTATCATGTAATCAAGTTAGTTTTGTTAGGGTTTGATCCCTAGTATCCACTATGTTCTGAGATTGATGTTGCTATGACTTTGCTATGCTTAATGCTTGTCACTAGGGCCCGAGTGCCATGATTTCAGATCTGAACCTATTATGTTTTCATGAATATATGTGTGTTCTTGATCCTATCTTGCAAGTCTATAGTCACCTATTATGTGTTATGATCCGACAACCCCGAAGTGACAATAATCGGGATACTTCTCGGTGATGACTGTAGTTTGAGGAGTTCATGTATTCACTGTGTGTTAATGCTTTGGTCCGGTTCTCTATTAAAAGGAGGCCTTAATATCCCTTAGTTTCCACTAGGACCCCGCTGCCACGGGAGGGTAGGACAAAAGATGTCATGCAAGTTCTTTTCCATAAGCACGTATGACTATTTTCGAAATACATGCCTACATTACATTGATGAATTGGAGCTAGTTCTGTGTCACCCTATGTTATAGCTATTACATGAGGAATCGCATCCGGCATAATTATCCATCACTGATCCATTGCCTACAAGCTTTTCACATATTGTGCTTTGCTTATTTACTTTTCCGTTGCTACTATTACAATCACTAAAAAACACCAAAAATATTGCTATTACTATCTCTACCTTTTACCACCGTTACCATCACTATCGTATTACTTTGCTACTAGCTACCTTGCTGCAGATACTAAGTTATCCAGGTGTGGTTGAATTGACAACTCAACTGCTAATACTCAAGAATATTCTTTGGCTCCCCTTGTGTCGAATCAATAAATTTGGGTTGAATACTTTACCCTAGAAAGTTATCGCGATCCCCTACACTTGTGGGTTATCAAGACTAATTTCTGGCGCCGTTGCCGGGGAGCATAGCTCTATTCTTTGAGTCACTTGGGATTTATATCTGTTGATCACTATGAAGAATTTGAAAGACTCTAAAACCAAGATCTACCCCTCAACTACGAGGGGAGGTGAGGGAGTCCTGGATTAGGGGGTGTCCGGATGACCGGACTATAACCTTTGGCCGGACTCCTGGACTATGAAGATACAAGAGTGAAGACTTCGTCCCGTGTCCGGATGGGACTTTCCTTGGCGTGGAAGGCAAGCTTGGCGATTCAGATATGTAGATCTCCTCCCATTGTAACCGACTTTGTGTAACCCTAGTCCTCTCCGGTGTCTATATAAACCGGAGGGTTTTAGTCCGTAGGACGAACAACAATCATACCATAGGCTAGCTTCTAGGGTTTAGCCTCTCTGATCTCGTGGTAGATCTACTCTTGTACTACCCATATCATCAATATTAATCAAGCAGGAGTAGGGTTTTACCTCCATCGAGAGGGCCCGAACCTGGGTAAAAACATCGTGTCCCTTGTCTCGTGTTACCATCTGCCTAGACGCACAGTTCGGGACCCCCTACCCGAGATCCGCCGGTTTTGACACCGACATTGGTGCTTTCATTGAGAGTTCCTCTGTGTCGTCATCTTTAGGCCCGATGGCTCCTCCGATCATCAACAACGATGTGGTCCAGGGTGAGACTTTTCTCCCCGGACAGATCTTTGTGTTCGGCAGCCTTGCACTGCGGGCCAATTCGCTTGGCCATCTGGAGCAGATTGAAAGCTACGCCCCTGGCCATCAGGTCAGATTTGGAAGTTTGAACTACACGACTGACATCCGCGGAGACTTGATCTTTGACGGGTTCGAGCCACAGCCGAGCGCGCCACACTGTCACGATGGGCATGATCTAGCTCTGCCGCTGAATAGTGCCCAGGAGGCCGCCCCAGGGTCCGCTCCGACCCTTAGCTCGGAGCCGACTGCGCCAATCAAGGATGGGTGGCTGGACACCGCCTCGGGGGCTGCAATCTCTACGGCGATCGAGCCGAACACCAGCCTTGTCCTTTGCGAAGCTCGTGACTCCGAGGTGTCGGTCTCCTTTCCGGACTCCGAACCTTCCGCGCCCCTGCCGATCGAACCCGATTGGGCGCCGATCATGGAGTTCGCCGCCGCGGACATCTTTCAGCACTCGCCCTTCGATGACATTCTGAATTCTCTAAAGTCTCTCTCTTTATCAGGAGAGCCCTAGCCGGACTATGGTCAGCAAGGTTGGGATGCGGACGACGAAGAAATTCAAAGCCCACCCACCACCCACTTCATAGCCACTGTCGATGATTTAACCGACATGCTCGACTTTCGACTCCGAAGACATCGACGATATGGACGCCGTTGCAGGAGACGACCAAGAACCAACGCCTATAGGGCACTGGAAGGCCACCTCGTCATACGACATATACATGGTGGACACACCTAAAAGAAACGACAACGAGGAACAAAGAGACGCAACAAGGAATAGTACCCTCGAAAAGCAGTCAAAGCGGCGGCGTAAGCGCAGCTCCAAACCCCACCTCGATAGAGACAACAGCCATACAGACCCAGCCACAGAGCAGGGCGAACCGGCGGACGACGAACATGCCATCGAGCAACCGTCCGAACATGGCAACTTGGATAAACAAACCGAACAACCCGTACTCGGCGAAGATAATAGTCCGGACGACCTCACGCCAGACAAGTTGCTGGAGCGGAAGAACCTCCACAAAAGGCTCGTCGCCACTGCGCGTAGCCTGAAAAAGTAGAAGCGGAAGCTCAAAACAGCGGAAGATGCACTCAGAATTAGATGGGGCAAATTACTCAACACCGCAGACAAATACGGCGACAGTCTCCACACAAAGAGCTATCCGAAGCGAAAATTACTGCCAGAATTTGATGAGGAGGCCTTAGAGCCCCCGCAATCAAAAAATAAGGAAGCCACCCGGTCGGATAAACAACCCCATGGCCAACATAGAGCGGCAAATGGCGCCGCGCACAAGCCGGCACGCGATCCGCACAAGGATTCGCATCAAAAAGACGGCCCAGCCAGATCTATCTACGGGCTAAGAAAGCAAGCTCTAGTAAGCAATGCAATGCAACAAGTATCTGAACATCACGGCACACCCAAATATAGGGGTGCCGCACACCCCCTATGTTTCACCGATGAGGTGCTGGACCATGAATTTCCAGCGGGATTCAAGCCCTTAAACATAGAGGCATACGACGGAACAACAGACCCAGGAGTCTAGATTGAGGATTATATCCTCGACATACACATGGCTAGAGGATATGACCTCCACGCCATAAAATACTTACCCCTCAAGCTCAAAGGGCCGGCCCGACATTGGCTTAAAAGCCTTCCTAGAAACACCATCGGAAGTTGGGAAGAGCTCGAGGATGCTTTTCGGGCAAATTTTCAAGGGACCTATGTCCGACCTCCGGATGCAGACGATCTAAGTCATATAACTCAACAACCTGGAGAGTTAGCCCGGAAACTCCGGAACAAATTTCTTACTAAAAAGAACCAGATAGTCGACTGTCCGGACGCCGAAGCCTTAGCAGCTTTCAAACACAACGTTCGAGACGAATGGCTCGCCAGACACCTCAGCCAAGAAAAGCCAAGAACAATGGCCACATTAACAAGCCTCATGACCCGCTTTTGCGCAGGAGAGGATAGCTGGTTGGCAAGAAGCAGTACCAGTGACCCAAGTACATCCGAAGTTAGGGATGGAATCGAGAAACCGCGACGTAGCAAGGACCAGCGCCAGACCAAGGGAAACAACCCGAAGAGCACGACAGTCAACGCCGGATTCAAAAGCTCTCGACAGAATCAGAAAAAGCTGCCCCTCAAGGATAACAGCGACGAGCTATCTAACCTAAACAAAATCTTGGACAAAATTATGCCAAATCCACAGTACTCCCGGGAAGCCTGCAAACCATACCCACAGAGATTGTTGGGTCTTCAAGCAATCCGACAAACTCAACACCGAACACAAGGGGCTCGACATACCAAGCGAGGACGATGACGAACCCCACAAGCAGAGCACCAGAGAACAAAAGAAGTTCCCACAAGAAGCCAAAATAGTAAACTCACTTCACGTGACAAAAGGGAAAAATAGAGTGGCGCCTATAGAGATACGCGCCATACGGCCTGTCCTAGAGGAGTCCCGCCACTGGTTGTTACAACCAATCACCTTCGACCACCAGGATTACTCTAGAAGTATCCGGAACACAGGCTGGACTGCCCTAGTATTAGATCCGATAATTGACGGACTCCACTTTTCACAAGTCCTAATGGACGGCGGCAGTGGTCTAAACCTGCTATATCAGGACACAATCCACAAAATGGGGATAAACCCAACAAAAATTCGCCATGGCAACACTTCCTTTCAAGGGGTAACGCCAGGCCCAGATACCCATTGTACGGGTTCTCTCCTGTTAGAAGTTATGTTCGGCTCCCTCGTCAACTTCCGCCGCGAAAAGCTAACCTTCCACATCGCCCCATTTACAAGTAGCTATCAAGCACTACTGGGACGCGAAGCTTTCGCCTGCTTTAACGCAATACCGCATTATGCATCCCTTACGCTTAAAATGCCCGGTCCGCGAGGCATCATCTCATTAAAGGGAAATATCGAGTGTTCCTCGAGCGCAGAAGACGGTGCGGCTGCCTTGACAGCCACACACTAAACCGGCTTCACTAATCAAAGCACCTAAATAGGTCGTTCAGACCCTGGACATGGCTAGACGAGTCCGGCGTAAACATACAAGGGCTTACTAGCCGCATACCCCCGTACAAGGGGCTCCACGCGTGTACAACAAGAGACAATAAAGCTCAATTCTACCCATTTTCTGAATTATACTTTGTTTATTTAATATAACATAGATTTTCGCACGATCTTTTTCAACTAAGTTCCTCTCTTTTACAGATGAACACCGTGCTACACCTGTCCAGGATACGGCACAACGGAGACACAGGCGCAGACGTGCAGTAGGGACCCGTTCTAAGGATTCTTTTCAGATTAAGACCCTGCGTAAACCTTTTTCACTGTCTCTTGTTGATACACATCCCCCGGTTTCTTGTTATAACCGAGGAGGAGGCTGGCGTCTTGGCATGTGGCCACGTCAGAATTTTGCGCGTACCTGGACACCAGGGGCTTCTTACGAAGGGCGTTGTTCAGCCCATTTTCATAAAGACCGAATACCTTAGGGAGTGTTCAGCGTCGCGAGTTTGGCCTTATATGCATCAGCTCCGAATCATGTCTTTGGTCAAATGTTGGGTTTGCCCGGCTCCTGTGTTTTGCTGCCTTACGTTCCGCTCTATCGGCTAAGGCGGCACCAGGAGAACTACTGCGATTGTGCCCCGGTTCGGCTAGGCGAGCACCTCAGTAGAGAAAGCCGAAAACTGACTGTCATGATATAGCGTGAGACTGGTCAACCACTCAATGACCCGCCGGAATCTTTAGGATTCCTCCACATTAACGAAGGGCCGTTTCCGACCAGGCACACACGCGCCCCGAATTCGGGTGAGCGTGGTGCCCCTAGGGGCTATATAGTATCCCCACTGTCAAACTCCTATGGCTAAGTGAAAGTGATAAAGCATTATAGTCCGGTTGCCTAGTTCACTGTGCTATCACCTCCTTAATAGGACCAAGACGTTGGATCAAGTGTGAAAACGCGCCTTCTGCGAACACCCCCGCATTATATGCGTGGGGGATGAAGCCAAAGACTGTCATCTTTCAGGTTATATACACATATACATTAACGGCCGCACAGGAGGTATTCTAATTCTTGAAGGCACAAGTATAAAAAGCTTTTATATTCCATCGAAACATTGTTTTATAATAATACATGTTATTCGGACATAACATCCTTCGAGCACTGTGTCTCTATTAAACGAGCGCCCTGCAGAACTTCCTGAAAATAGTGCTCGGCAGGTACTCGGCTCTCATCCGAATCTTGGGATGCAACAGCAATGGCCTTCATCTCCGCCCAGTATGTCTTGACACGGGCAAGAGCCATCTGCACCCCCTCTATGCACGCTGACCTCTTCATTGCATTAATATGCGGCACCGCACCGAGGAACTGCTGCACCAAGCTAAAATAACTCTTCGGCTCGGGCCTTTTCGGCCACAGATGACTCACGACATACTTCATGGCGAGTCCGGATAACCTATTCAGCTCCGCCCATGCGGCCAAACGATCGGTTAATGGAAGTGGGCGCTCTGGATTGTGGAACTGCGACCAAAAAAGCTTTTCCACTTTGTGGTCCTTTTGATCGCAGAAGTGTTCGACCGCGTCCGCGGCACTCGCCGCCAAGTCCAGACAAGTGTTTGCCGCACTCCACTGCTGGTCCAACGGAGCATATTTAGGATCCCCGAACTTCATCCGCAGCATAAAGGGCTTTCCAGCCGTGATATCTCTGGCCTGACGTAGCTCCTCCTTCATAGCTCTCATCGCAGAGCGAGTATCCTTGGCCTCGGTAGTGACCTTCTCTAGGTCCTTCTATGCCATCCGATCTTATTTTTCAAGAAGCTTGCAGCGGTCGGCAGCATTCTTCAACTTTACAGCCATCTCAGCCATTTCCTTCTTGCTTTGGCAGTGAGCAGCTTGTTCGGCTTTCAGCTCTTCAGCCGCCTTTAAGGCAGCCGCATCGATTTTCCTGGCCTGCTCCTTGGCTCGGGCAAGTTCCGCCCGAAGGTTCTCCATGGCAGCGGCACCATCTGCATCAAGCACACATGTTGTAAGGTACGAGCATCAAGCTCCTCTTACCAGGTGTCTTCGGAGAAATTACATACCTTGTGCCTCGTCCAGCCGCTTGTTGACAAGCGCGATGTCGGCATCTACCACGTCAAGTTGCCGCTTTAGCTCGGCAAATTCATCAGTCCGGCTAGCCACCGGACACTTCGCCACCGTCATAGGAAAGGCGACATATTATACCTGGGATTATGATCCTTGGCGCGCCGTCATTTTTGACAGCGCACAGAGTCTCAGGGGCTACTATCTATACAGGGCGCATCTTATATATGCGGATCTGTCAAAAGGTACATCATTTCGCGTACCTTAAAACCTATCAGTAAACTCCTGACGGCCTCGTACAACCCGCTCTCCGCGGATGAAATCCTTCCAATCACCGTATCCATCAACGCACGGTGTTCTTCTGAGATAGACGCTCGCCTGAGCAGATCCTTCAACTCCTCCGACCGTGCACCGGACGGTGTCGGACTCGTCCGATGGCCTTTTTCGAAGGCCGGACACGGAGGGCCTTGGGGGGCCATACGACTACCTTCCGGCCCCGCCGGATTCGGAGAAACCCTTCGTGATGACACCTCAGGGTCGCCCGCCTCGCAAGGCGGTACGGAAGGGGGAGGTGTTCCGCTCTCCATCATCTCTGGACGAAGATCCTCTGAAGATGAGCTCTGCTGAGAAGGGCTGAGATCCGAACTACAAGGTAAAACTTCGGTTATCTTCCTCAGAAATAGAGCAGGGATGTCTCTCATTTTAAAACCCCTCTCTTTACTTACGGCTCGGTGGAGAGATGATCTCCTTGGGGGCGCAATGCGACCGAGGCACCCCCCGGCGCCGGACCCTCTGACGAAGATTTCTTCCCCCGCTTTGAGACCATGGCCTCCGGGTCTTCAAAGGCGGTCCTCTTCTTCCCCTGGTTAGAGGAATTCTCGATTCCTCCTTTCCGGACAGCCTCCTTCAGGGAGGCGGTAGCTTCCTTGTTCCCCTCTTCGCCTTCTTCCAAAGGCGCAACCTCCAGCATCACTGTTAACACGGGATCCGGCGTAGTCTCAGGGAGGGGGCCGGACACCTGATTAGCTTTGCTTTCGCTATCCACTCCTGTTTAAGGGATAGCTCTTTTAAGGGCAATTTTATGATAAATATACAGATAACGTGTCCGGGTACAGGGCTACTTACTTGAGTATCCGGGCAATTGCAGCTCAGACCTGCGTCCTCGGACGAGTCCGGAAACATTGCTTGTGATCCGAAGAACAATTTGTACATCTCCATGGGCGTCGCGCCCACAAAATGTTGGAGGGCTCATGGTCCTTCCGGATTAAACTCCCACAGGCGAAGGGGGCGACGTTTGTAGGGCAGGATGCGGCGAATCAACATAACCTGCGTCACTACGGCCAGATTGATATCTCTTTCTAGGAGATCTCGAACGCGGCCCTGCAACAAGGGCACGTCCTTGGATGCCCCCCAGTTAAGCCCTTTATTGACCCATGACGCTAGCTGTGGTGGGGGACCCAAGCGAAAGGCAGGTGGCGCCACCCATTTGGTGCCCCTGGGAGTTGTGATATAAAACCACTCTCGTTGCCATAAGCTGAACTCCTCTTGAAAAGGGCCCTCGGGCCATGGAGCATCGGCATTCTTGCTTATAACAGCACCTCCGCACTCTGCGTGCTGCCCCTCGATCATCTTTGGCTCTACTTTGAAGGTCTTAAGCCACAATCCGAAGTGAGGAGTAATACGGAGGAAGGCCTCGCACACGACAATGAACGATGAGATATGGAGGATGGACTCCGGAGCTAAGTCATGAAATTCCAGCCCGTAGTAAAACATGAGCCCCCTCACGAAGGGGTCCGTCGGGAAGCCTAGCCCCCGAAGGAAGTGAGACGCGAACACCACGCTCTCACCAGGCTTGGGAGTGGGAATAACCTGCCCTTGAGCAGGCAGCCTATGCGAGATTTCGCCGGTTAGATACCTGGCATCTCTTAGCTTTAGCACGTCTTCTTCCGTAACGGAGGAAGGCATCCACCGGCCTTGAAGGACGGAGCCGGACATCATCAGAGGTCTGAAGCGCCTGAATCTAGAGCTTTGGAGGTTGGAACTCAAGGTGAGAGGCGGATTTGATTGAGATTGAAAGAAAGGAGTCGAGCCTTGGTCTCTTTATAAAGAGGTTGAATACCAAGAGCCCTCCCCGTGAACGTTTGGGACTCGCCTTCGATTGAGGAGACATACCAACAGGCGCGATTGGGTTACCCACACCCGTATTGGTGAGAACCCCGGAATAAGGGGACACGATCTCTGCTTTGACAAGACATGCCAAGGAAGCTGCCTCGCTAAACGCGCTGAGGTGGGGTAGTAAAATGATTCGAATAAAGGCTTGGCCGTGGCGTGACGTCACGCTGCAGAGTACGTCAGCAGATTAGATTTGTGCAAATATTATTCCCTCTACGGTGGTATGTGGAACTTGCTTTGCAGAGCCGGACACTATCCTTGTGTTCAAAATCTTCTATGAAGTATTCGGAGGAGGAACCCGCCTTGCAATGCCGAAGACAATCTGCGCACCGGACTCGTCGTCATTGAAGCCTGGTTCAGGGGCTACTGAGGGAGTCCTGGATTAGGGGGTGTCCGGATGACCGGACTATAACCTTTGGCCGGACTCCTGGACTATGAAGATACAAGATTGAAGACTTCGTCCCGTGTCCGGATGGGACTTTCCTTGGCGTGGAAGGCAAGCTTGGCGATACGGATATGTAGATCTCCTCCCATTGTAACCGACTCTGTGTAACCCTAGCCCTCTCCGGTGTCTATATAAACTGGAGGGTTTTGGTCCATAGGACGAACAACAATCATATCATAGGCTAGCTTCTAGGGTTTAGCCTCTCTGATCTCGTGGTAGATCTACTCTTGTACTACCCATATCATCAATATTAATCAAGCAGGAGTAGGGTTTTACCTCCATCGAGAGGGCCCGAACCTGGGTAAAAACATCATGTCCCTTGTCTCCTATTACCATCCGCCTAGACGCACAGTTCGGGACCCCCTACCCGAGATCCGCCGGTTTTGACACCGACAGGAGGTAAGGAACTGCCATCTAGCTCTGCACTAGATTCTCCTTCTGTTATTAATAAGCTTGCGACACCTAAACCTGCTACTGCTATGAATTCTGATATGTCGCATGTTATCGATGATGCCACTTCTGTCTTGCATGATACTTATGATGAAACTACTTCTGTGCGTGATACTACTGTGCCATTAGGTGAATTTCTTGATGAACAACTTGCTAGGGCTAGAGAGAATGAAATTATTAAAGATGCTATTATTGATGACAGTGATGTGAAAATTCTCCCAATGATTATGTATTGCCTGTTGTTCCTGAGGGTTATGTTATGAATAAAGAAGCTGCTGAAGCTATTTTTGCCTGCAAAGATAGATATGATCTTAAGAAATTATTAGCTAAATGGAAGCAGCAGTCTCTTAATGCTAGAATGAAACCTGACCCTGCTTTTGCTACTTCACCTATCTGTGTTACTGATAAGGATTATGAATTCTCTGTTGATCCTGAAATTATTACTTTGGTAGAATCCAATCCTTTTTATGGCCTTGAATCTGAAACTGTTGTGGCACATCTTACCAAGTTGAATGATATAGCTACCCTCTTTACTCATGATGATAGATCTAGCTAGTTTTATATCCTTAAGATATTTCCGTTCTCATTAAAGGGTGATGCTAAGACTTGGTATAATTCTCTTGCTCCTGGTTGTGTGCTTAGTCCCCAGGATATGATTTATTACTTCTCTGCTAAATATTTCCCTGCTCATAAGAAACAAGCTGCCTTGCGGGAAATATATAATTTTGTGCAAATCAAAGAAGAGAGTCTCCCACAAGCTTGGGGGAGGCTTCTCCGATTACTTAATGCTTTGCCTGATCATCCACTTAAGAAAAATGAAATACTTGATATCTTCTATAATGGACTAACCGATGCTTCCAAGGACTACTTGGATAGTTGTGCTGGTTGTGTTTTCAGGGAAAGAACAATCGACGAAGCTGAGTTATTATTGAATAATATGTTGACTAATGAGAATAATTGGACTCTCCCTGAGCCAATTCCTGAGGAAATTCCTGAACCAATTGAGCCAACTCCTGAGCCTATTCTAAACCCACTCCGAAGAAGAGAGGTGTTCTATTTATCAGTCCTAAAGATATGCAAGAGGCAAAGAAATCAATGAAAGAGAAACGTATAAAAGCTGAAGATGTTAAGAATTTACCTCCTATTGAAGAAATACATGGTCTTAATATACCGCCTGTTGAAGAACCACATTGTCTTGATAACCCTACACAAGTAGTAAAGGTAAATTCTCTCTATAGGTATGATAAATATGAAATCCCATCTACTAAATTTCATAGCCCTTGCTTAGATGAATTTGATGATTTCATGAATAGACAAGCAAATTTCAATGATTACGTTGGTAGACAATTGAAGAATAATGCTTATATGATAGTACGCTTGAATGATTATGTAGCTAGAGTTAAAGGTGAACTTAAACTCACTAGTAAACATGCTTCCATGATTGCTACTCAAGCTGAACAAGTACTTAAGGCTCGGAATGAATTGCTTGCTGAATTAAATAATAAAATTGACTTTGCTGTTAGAGTGGCTACTAGAACTGGTAGAATGACTCAGGAACCTTTGTATCCTGAAGGCCACCCTAAAAGAATTGAACAAGATTCTCAGAATAATAATCTAGATGCTCATACTTCTTCTAAGAAGAAGAAAAAGAAGAATGATAGGACTTTGCATGCTTCTAGTGAACCTAATGTAGAAACACCTGAGAATCCTAACGATACTTCTATCTCTGATGCTGAAACACAATCCGGAGATGAACATGAACCTGGTGATAATGCTAATAATGATGTTCATGTTGATGCTCAACCTAGTAATAACAATGATATAGAAATTGAACCTGTTGTTGGTCTTGATAACCCACAATCAAGAAATCAACGTTATTATAAGAGAGATTTTGTTGCCAGGAAGCATGGTAGAGAAAGAGAAGCATGGGTTCAGAAACCAATGCCTTTTCCTCCTAAACCATCCAAGAGAAAGGATGATGAGGACTTTGAGCGTTTTGCTGAAATGATTAGACCTATTTTCTTACGCATGCGCTTAACTGATATGCTTAAAACAAACCCTTATGCTAAATACATGAAAAATATCATCACTAATAAAAGGAAAAATACCTGAAGCTGAAATTTCCACCATGCTTGCCAACTATAGCTTTAAGGGTGGAATACCTAAGAAACTTGGTGATCCCGGAGTACCTACTATACCTTGCTCTATTAAAAGAAATTATGTTAAAACTGCTTTATGTGATCTAGGAGCCGGTGTTAGTGTTATGCATCTTTCCTTGTACCGTAGACTTGAATTAAGTAAGTTGACACCTACTGAGATATCTTTGCAAATGGCTAACAAATCAACTGCTATACCTGTCGGCATTTGTGAGGACGTGCCTGTTGTTGTTGCGAATGTTACTATCTTAACAGACTTCGTTATTCTTGATATTCCCGAGGACGTTATTATGTCTATTATTCTTGGTAGACCCTTTTTAAATACTGCAGGAGCTATTATTGATTGCAACAAAGGCAATGTCACCTTTTCATGTTAACGGAAATGAGCAAGTGGTACATTTTCCGAGGAAACAAATCCAAGTTCATAGCATAAATACTATTGAGAAAATTCCATCAATTATTATTGTAGGTTTTGAATTTCCTCTCCCTACTGTCAAGAAAAAGTATGATATTCTTATTGTTGGGGATTTTCATATCCCCGTTGAGTTAACTTAGTGTCACTTCGAAATATCTCCGGTTCCGTGTTATTCGGAATGAGTTATTAACAAGACTTGATCAACCTTGTTAGTGGATTCATTTTGACGATCACGAGATGGATGAAACTAGAAGGCACAACCTTCTGTACTTTCTTTTATTTTCTGTTATTTATATTAAATAAAGCAAAAATAGTATTATCCGTCTGTTTTCTGAATTATCTGTGCAATAAAAAATAGTCCAAAAATAAAAGTGCTCCAAATGCCCTGCAAATTTAGTATGATTTTTTATGGAATATTTGAGGATTTTAGGCACTAAAATTACTGCAGTAGGGGCAAGCACCAGGCCACGAGAGAGGAGGGCCCCCCCGTAGGGCGCGCCCCCTATCTCATGGGCCCCTGGTAGCCCCCTCCACTTATGCCAGCACCCACACACTCCATCTTCTACCCAAAAAAATCCCATCCAGCTCAACCATGAGTTCTAACTTGTTTTGCTGCGATTTTCTATCTCCTAGCTCAAAGCTCCATTCACAAAACTGCTTTGGGAGAGTGTTGCTTGGTATGTGACTCCTCCATTGGTCCAATTAGTTTTTTTTCTACTGCTTTATTCATTGCAAATCCTTGCTGCCTTGGTGACCCTGTTCTTGAGCTTGCATGTTAAATTTATGAGGTTCCAAGTAATTTTAATGCATGATGTAGGCCCTAGGCACTTGTAGGAGTAGTTGCTACCATTCTTGTTAAGTTTTATTCACTTTTATTTTTGAAGTTACTAAAATTTCAGAATTATTTCAGAAAAAATATGCTTAGGAGAATGTACCAAGGTGGTTCCTCAGTGAAGAAAGGGCCCAGGATTGCTAGACGTGAGCAAGATGTTGAATTACCGAGGAACGCGGATGTACGAGCTTGTGAGTGGCCATCCGATGATTTTATGGTCAAAGCAGGCTTCAAGGAGAAATTTGATGCGTATGTACGTAATGCTGAGTTGGAGGACTTCCTACAAGATAAGTGTCCCCAGTACTATCAATTGACTGATTCCTTTGTGTGGAGATTTAAATATAACTGTACGCGTAATTCTCCTAGTGTCATATTTGATATTTATGATACATCTTATACCATGGATTTAGAGGATTTTACAACTGCTTGCAAACTCCCGCAGTGGGGTAATATTAATGATCCTCACAAATCTGAATTTAGAGATTTCCTTGCTAGTATTACTGTGGGAGAATCTAGGGACATAGCACAAGCTACCATAGGGAGCATTCATTTTCCTGCTATACATTATTTTGCTCTTTTCATCGGTAGATGTATTAATGGTAAGGATGAAGCATGTCACATGTGTGTCCCTGATCCGAGTATCCTCAAAAGTGCTGTGTTAGGTTTTAAAGGTTATAACCTGGGGGCAATAGTTGCACATAGGTTGCAGAATAATAGTAGAAAGGGAAATTTATTTGTAGGAATTTATGCAACCCGTGCAGCTAATTTTCTTGGTATAGCCCCATGAGAGGGAGATATGATAATACCTCCTGTTTATTTGGATTATGAAGCTATGGTCGGTCATCAATTTCTTGGGAGGAATGATCAATTCCTCCAATATCGACTAACCTATGACAGACGCAACGTCGTCCATGTTTCTCTTCCTGCTCCCTACCTTTTTGATTATCAGGCAAAAGGAAGATATGTTGTTACCAGAGAGGAAGCAGCTGAACACAAGAGGAGAGTGGAGGCAGCTCGCCAACACGCCGCAGCTCAGGAGGCGGTTGCCGCTGCATCTCAGTACGACCCCGGTTTCACTTATGGATATCAGCCAGGCGGTCCCTGGTATTAGCCAACTTAGGCCAAAAGCCTAAGCTTGGGGGAGTACGTATTTCTCACCGACTTTACATTCATGTTCACACACTAGTTGTCGGTGCTCATACTCTTTCATTGTATTATCCTTGTTAGTTTAAAGTTTCTTTTTCTAGTTTTCTTCTTGTGTGTTTGATAGACCTTGAGAAAAACCAAAAAAATAGTTAGCTTAATTTCCATGCTTGTAGTAGAAATTAAAATGAAAACCCAAAAAGATTTCTAGTTCTTCCTCTTTCTTGTTGGGAGCTTTCCCATGTAAATAGTTTTATTTTCTTTTCTTTCCTTTGGGGGTCGATAAGATCATATTGAAAATGCTTAGTGGCTCTCATATGCATGATTGTTTATTTAATTTAGAGCACATATTATTTGTCTTCTCTCTTGAGTTGAATGCTTGCAGATTCTAGCTTAGTCCAATGCACATACACTCTTATTATTATACACATCGTTCGGTCGTGCAAGTGAAAGGCAATAATGACGATATATGATGGACTTATTGAGATGAGAAAAGCTGGTATGAACTCGACCTCTCTTGTTTTTGTAAATATGATGAGTTCATTGTTACTGATTCAGCTTATTATGAAGTAAACATATTTGCAATAACATTTAGAGATTATAGTTGCTTGTGCCTTGCTTGATTAGCTTTGAGTTATAATGGTTTACCTTGCGTGCCAACATGCATGCTATTAGAATGATTATGATGTGGTATGATGGGATGGTATCCTCCTTTGAATGAATTGAGTGACTCGACTTGGCACATGTTCACGCATGTAGTTGAAACAAAATCAACATAGCCTTCACTATATTTATGTTCAAGGTGGATTATAGCCTACTCATGTTTGTACTTGGTGTGAATTAGTTTTAATGCATGTTTATGACTGTTGTCGCTCTCTCAGTTGGTCGCTTCCCAGCCTTTTGCTAGCCTTCACCTGTACTAAGCGGGAATACTGCATGTACATCCAAACTCCTTTGAACCCCAAAGTTGTTCTTTATGAGTCCACCATACCTTCCTATATGTGGTATTTACCTGCCGTTCCAAGTAAATTTGTATGTGCCAAACTCCAAACTTTCAAATGAAATTCTGTTTTGTATGCTCTAGCCGCTCATGTTTCCACTAGGGCTGCCTATATCTTCCATGCTAGGTGGGTTATTCTCAGAGGAGTGGACTCCGCTCCTCATTCACGAGAAAGGGCCGGTAACCGGGATGCCCAGTCCCATGATCCAAAAAGATCAAAGCAAATCAAAATAATTAAACAAAACTCCCCCGGGGTTGTTGTTAGTTGGAGGCACTTGTTGTTTCGAGCAAGCCATGGATTGATGCTTGTTGGTGGTTGGGGGAGTATAAACTTTTACCATTCTGCGTGGGAACTGCCTATAATGCATGTAGTATGGAAGATACAGCCATCTCATAGTTGTTGTGTTGACATCGAAAGTATGCCGCTCAAAATGTTATTCAATCTCTGTTTTAAAATCGAGCTCTCGCACCTCTACAAATCCCTGCTTCCCTCTGCGAAGGGCCTATCTATTTATTTTTATGTTGAGTCATCACCTTCTTATTAAAAAGCACCCGCTGGAGAGCACACTGTCATTTGCATTCATTACCATTGGTTTATATTGGGTATGACTTGACTGGATCTCTTTTACCATGAATTACAATGTTTAGTCAGTCCTTGATCTTTAAAGGTGCTCTGCATTTATGTTTTGTGGTCTCGGAAAGGGCTAGCGAGATACCATTTTGTTATATCATGTTATGATTATTTTGAGAAAGTGTTGTCATCAAAGTTTTATTATTATGTTATTGATATGAGTAATTGTGAGACCTAAGTGTTATTGTGAGTTTGGTTAGTTTATAATATTGTTGAAACCTGAATGATGGCTTTGCATGTTTACAACAACAAGAGCAAACAAAGTTTGTAAAAGTTTTTCTTTATCACTTTCAGTTTATCAACTGAATTGCTTGAGGACAAGCCCTAATCTCTCTCGAGAGGGCTGATCTGGAGCCCTAAACAGAGTTTGTAAAAATTAGAGAGAAAGTTTCATCGCGTTTTACGATACGGAGCCACCGCCAAGCCCTAATCTCTCCCGAGAGGGCTGATCTGGAGTCCGTTCGGGGCTCCGGAGAGGGGAATTCGTCGCCGTCGTTATCATCAACCATCCTCCATCACCAATTTCATGATGCTCACCTTTGCTTGTCCTCAAGCAATTCAGTTGATAAACTGAAAGTGATAAAGAAAAACTTTTACAAACTCTGTTTGCTCTTGTTGTTGTAAACATGCAACGCCATCATTCAGGTTTCAACAATATTATAAACTAACCATACTCACAATAACACTTAGGTCTCACAATTACTCATATCAATAACATAATAATAAAACTCGGATGACAACACTTTCTCAAAACAATCATAACATGATATAACAAAATGGTATCTCGCTAGCCCTGTCTGAGACCGCAAAACATAAATGCAGAGCACCTTTAAAGATCAAGGACCGACTAAACATTGTAATTCACGGTAAAAGAGATCCAGTCAAGTCATACCCAATATAAAACAATAGTAATACATGCAAATGACAGTGTGCTCTCCAGCGGGTGCTTTTTAATAAGAAGGTGATGACTCAACATAAAAGTAAACAGATAGGCCCTTCGCAGAGGGAAGCAGGGATTTGTAGAGGTGCCAGAGCTCGATTTTAAAATAGAGATTGAATAACATTTTGAGCGGCATACTTTCCCTGTCAATGCAACAACTATGAGATGGCTGTATCTTCCATACTATATGCATTATAGGTAGTTCCCAAATAGAATGGTAAAAGTTTATACTCCCCCACCACCAACAAGCATCAATCCATGGCTTGCTCGAAACAACGAGTGCCTCCAACTAACAACAGCCCTGGGGGAGTTTTTTTTAATTATATTGATTTGCTTTGATCTTTTTGGATCATGGGACTGGGCATCCCGGTTACTGGCCCTTTCGCGTGAATGAGGAGCGGAGTCCACTCCTCTTGAGAATAACCCACCTAGCATGCAAGATATAGGCAGCCCTAGTTGAAACATGAGCTGCTCGAGCATACAAAACATAATTTCATTTGAAGGTTTGGAGTTTGGCACATACAAATTTACTTGGAACAGCAGGTAGATACCCCATATAGGAAGGTATGGTGGACTCATTGGAATAACTTTGGGGTTTAAGGAGTTTGGATGCACAAGCAGTATTCCCGCTTAGTACAGGTGAAGGCTAGCAAAAGACTGGGAAGCGACCAACTGAGAGAGTGACAACAGTCATAAACATGCATTAAAATTAATTCACACCGAGTAAAAGCATGAGTAGGATATAATCCACCATGAACATAAATATCGTGAAGGCTATGTTGGTTTGTTTCAACTATATGCGTGAACATGTGCCAAGTCGAGTCACTCAATTCATTCAAAGGAGGATACCATCCCATCATACCACATCATAATCATTCTAATAGCATGTTGGCATGCAAGGTAAACCATTATAACTCATAGCTAATCAAGCATGGCACAAGCAACTATAATCTCTAAATGTCATTGCAAATAAGTTTACTTCATAATAAGCTGAATCGGGAACGATGAACTCATCATATTTACAAAAACAAGAGAGGTCGAGTTCATACCAGCTTCTCTCGTCTCAATCAGTCCATCATATATCGTCATTATTGCCTTTCACTTGCACGACCGAATGATGTGTATAATAATAATAGTGCACATGCATTGTACTAAGTTGGAATCCGCAAGCATTCAACTCAAGAGAGAAGACAAAGTAATATGGGCTCTAAGTTAAATAAACAATCATGCATATGAGAGCCACTAAACATTTTGAATATGGTCTTCTACTCTCGACCCCCAAAGGAAAGAAAAGAAAATAAAACTATTTACACGGGAAAGCTCCCAACAAGTAAAAGAAGAACGAGAAATATTTTTGGGTTTTAATTTTAATTTCTACTATAAGCATGGAAATTAAACTAACTATTTTTTTTGGTTTTTCTTAAGATTCATCAAACACACAAGAAGAAAACTAGAAAAAGAAAATTAAACTAGCATGGATAATACAATGAAAGAGTATGAGCACCGACGACTAGAATAGTGTGTGAACATGAATGTAAAGTCGGTGAGAAATACGTACTCCCCCAAGCTTAGGCTTTTGGCCTAAGTTGGTCTAATGCCAAGGGTAGCCTGGCTGATATCTGTAGTTGTAACCGGGGTCATACTGAGATGCAGCAGCAAATGCCTCCTGAGCTGCGGCATGTTGGCGAGCCGCCTCCGCTCTTCCCTCGTGTCCAGCTGCTTCCTCCCTGGTAACAACATATCTTCCTTTTGCCTGGTAATCAAAAAGGAAATGAGCAGGAAGAGTAACATGGACAACGCTATGTCTGTCAAAGATTAGTCGATACTGGAAGAATTATTCATTCCTCTTAAGGAAATGATGTTGGACCATAGCGTCATAATCTAAATAAGCAGGAGGTAACATCATATCCCCCTCTCGTGGGGCTATATCAAGATAATTTTCCACACGGGTCACATAAATTCCCTCAAATAAATCTCCAGCTCTATCATTTTTATGCAACCTACGTGCAACTATTGCCCCCGAGTTATAATCTTTATAACCTAACACAACACTCTTGAGGACACAAAGATCAAGCACACAATATGATATGCTTCATCTTTACCGTTAATGCATCTACCAATGAAGAGAGCAAAATAATGTATAGCAGGAAAATGAATGCTTCCTATGGTAGCTTGTGCAATATCCCTAGATTCTTGCACTGTAATACTAGCAAGGAAATCTCTAAATTCATATTTGTGGGGATCATTAATATTGCCCCACTGTGGAAGTTTGCAAGAAGTTGTAAAATCCTCTAAGTCCATGGTATAAGATGTATCATAGATATCAAATAGGACACTCGGAGAATTACGTGTGCATTTACATTTAAACCTTCGCACAAATGAATCAGTTAACTGATAGTACTGAGGACACTTATCTTGTAAGAAGTCCTCCAGATCGGCGTTACGCACATACACGTCAAATTCCTCCTTAAAGCCTGCTTCGACCATAAAATCGTCTGATGGCCACTCACAAGCTCGTAATTCTGCATCCCTCGGTAGTTCATCGTCTTGCTCACGTATAGCAATCCTGGGCCCTTTCTTTACTGAGGAACCACCTTGGTACATTCTTCTAGACATAATTCTTTTTCTGAAAAATTTCTGAAATTTTAGTAACTTCAAAATAAAAGTGAATAAAACTAAACAAGATTGATAGCAACTACTCCTATAAGTGCCTAGAGCCTATATCATGCATTAGAGTGTCGGTGTACTAGAGTAGGGGTACCCTAGTATCCTGAACTTGTGCACGGGTAGTTGCAGCACCCCGCGGCAAGGCTTGCCGGGTGACCGCCAAGACCCTCCGTGTTTCCTTTGGAGCCATTCAAGAACAAAATATTCAAGCCAAGGAGACAAGGCCCCGGCAAGAGGAGCTTGCCGGGAAGGCCAACCAAGGCACCTCGAGGAACTTGTCGCGACGCGCCACGCGTCCCGGCAAGGCCCGGTGAGCGACAAGCTTCCGGACGCGACAAGACGATGACCGCGGCAAGGCGCTTGCCGCGGCAAGCTAACCACCCTGTACCCACGCTCCAGCGCGTCCACCAACGTGTCGCCCTGGGGCCTTTCCAGGCGCGCGTGGTGGGAGGCTGTGCAGCCAGCGGTGCGCGGTGGCATGCGACGCTGACAAGATCGCCATCGTGGCGAGCGGTGGCGTCCCTGACGGTCCCTTTCTGCCTTGTTTGGGCGACGTAGACGGGCATTTAATGCCTTTGTCCCCTGCCGTCAGGGTTAGGTACGATACACTGTACATGTAGTTGTACCAACCGCAACTCCTTTTCCACTTTTACCCTCGTCTACGTTGCCACCTATCGGTGACCCCTTTACCATATAAAAGGAGGCCCATGCGCAACGTAGAGTGGCTTCGGAGGTTCGAAGGCCAGAAAAACACTCACGCTCGGTCTCGTTAGCAGCTGGAGTGTACTGTAGCACTCAGCGCTCCCGAACAAGAACTGAATACACTCAGACAAGCAGCAGTAGGAGTGTTATCTCTCCGGAGAGCTCTGAAGCTGGGTAAACTGCTCGTGTGCTTCGCCTCAATCTGCTCTTCGTGCGATCTCCGCCCCCCGCCGAACCGAAAGGGGCTCGGTCCGCCGGTCCCATAGGTGTTCGTGGATCAGTTTCCCTTGACATAGAGTTACTTGGGACCTCATAAATTTAACATGCAAGCTCAAGAACAGGGTCACCAAGACAGCAAGGATTTGCAATGAATAAAGCACTAGAACAAAAACTAATTGGACCAATGGAGGAGTCACATACCAAGCAACAATCTCCCAAAGCAGTTTTGTGAATGGAGCTTCGAGCAAGGAGATCGAAAATCACAGCAAAATGAGCTAGAACTCGTGCTTGAGCTGGATGGGGATTTTTTGGGAAGAAGATGGAGTGTGTGGGTGCTGGCATAAGTGGAGTGGGTCCACCAGGGGCCCCCGAGACAGGGGGCGCGCCCAGGGGGTGTGGGCGCGCCCTCCACTCTCGTGGCCTGGTGCTTGCCCCTCCTGTAGTGATTTCAGTGCCTAAAATCCTCAAATATTCCATAAAAAATCATACTAAATTTGCAGGGCATTTGGAGCACTTTTATTTTTGAGATATTTTTTATTGCATGGATATTTCAGAAAACAGATAGATAATACTATTTTTGCTTTATTTATTCTAAATAACAGAAAGTAAAAAAAAGTACAGAAGGTTGTGCCTTCTAGTTTCATCCATCTCATGATCATCAAAATGAATCCACTAACAAGGTTGATCAAGTCTTGTTAATAACTCATTCCGAATAACACGGAACCGGAGATATTTCGAAGTGACACTAAGTTACCTCAACGGGGATATGAAAATCCCCAACAATAAGAATATCATACTTTTTCTTGACAGTAGGGAGAGGAAATTCAAAACCTACAATAATAATTGATGGAATTTTCTCAATAGTATTTATGCTATGAACTTGGATTTGTTTCCTCGGAAAATGTACCGCTTGCTCATTTCCGTTAACATGAAAAGGTGACATTGCCTTTGTTGCAATCAATAATAGCTCTTGCAGTATTTAAAAAGGGTCTACCAAGAATAATAGACATAATAACGTCCTCGGGAATATCAAGAATAACGAAGTCTGTTAAGATAGTAACATTCGCAACAACAACAGGCACGTCCTCACAAATGCCGACAGGTATAGCAGTTGATTTGTTAGCCATTTGCAAAGATATCTCAGTAGGTGTCAACTTACTTAATTCAAGTCTACGGTACAAGGAAAGATGCATAACACTAACACCGGCTCCTAGATCACGTAAAGCAGTTTTAACATAATTTCTTTTAATAGAGCAAGGTATAGTAGGTACTCCGGGATCACCAAGTTTCTTAGGTATTCCACCCTTAAAGGTATAGTTGGCAAGCATGGTGGAAATTTCAGCTTCAGGTATTTTTCCTTTTATTAGTGATGATATCTTTCATGTATTTAGCATAAGGGTTTGTTTTAAGCATATCAGTTAAGCGCATGCGTAAGAAAATAGGTATAATCATTTCAGCAAAACGCTCAAAGTCCTCATCATCCTTTCTCTTGGATGGTTTAGGAGGAAAAGGCATTGGTTTCTGAACCCATGCTTCTCTTTCTCTACCATGCTTCCTGGCAACAAAATCTCTCTTATCATAATGTTGATTTCTTGATTGTGGGTTATCAAGACCAACAACAGGTTCAATTTCTATATCATTGTTATTACTAGGTTGAGCATCAACATGAACATCATTATTAGCATTATCACCAGGTTCATTTTCATCTCCGGATTGTGTTTCAGCATCAGAGATAGAAGTATCGTTAGGATTCTCAGGTGTTTCTACATTAGGTTCACTAGAAGCATGCAAAGTCCTATCATTCTTCTTTTTCTTCTTCTTAGAAGAAGTATGAGCATCTAGATTATTATTCTGAGAATCTTGTTCAATTCTTTTAGGGTGGCCTTCAGGATACAAAGGTTCCTGAGTCATTCTACCAGTTTTAGTAGCCACTCTAACAGCAAAGTCATTTTTATTATTTAATTCAGCAAGCAATTCATTCCGAGCCTTAAGTACTTGTTCAGCTTGAGTAGCAATCATGGAAGCATGTTTACTAGTGAGTTTAAGTTCACCTTTAACTCTAGCTACATAATCATTCAAGCGTACTATCGTATAAGCATTATTCTTCAATTGTCTACCAACATAATCATTGAAATTTGCTTGTCTATTCATGAAATCATCAAATTCATCTAAGCAAGGGCTATGAAATTTAGTAGATGGGATTTCATCTTTATCATATCTATAGAGAGAATTTACCTTTACTACCTGTGTAGGGTTATCAAGACAATGTGGTTCTTCAACAGGCGGTATATTAAGACCATGTATTTCTTCAATAGGAGGTAAATTCTTAACATCTTTAGCTTTTATATCTTTTTATTTCATTGATTTCTTTGCCTCTTGCATATCTTCAGGACTGAGAAATAGAACACCTCTCTTCTTCGGAGTGGGTTTAGGAATAGACTCAAGAGTTGGCTTAATTGGTTCAGGGATTGCCTTAGGAAGAGTCCAATTATTTTCATTTGTCAACATATTATTCAATAATAATTCAGCTTGGTCGATTGTTCTTTCCCTGAAAACACAACCAGCACAACTGTCCAAGTAGTCCTTGGAAGCATTGGTTAGTCCATTATAAAAGATATCAAGTATTTCATTTTTCTTAAGAGGATGATCAGGCAAAGCATTAAGTAATCGGAGAAGCCTCCCCCAAGCTTGTGGGAGACTCTCTTCTTCGATTTGCACAAAGTTATATATTTCCCGCAAGGCAGCTCGTTTCTTATGAGCAGGGAAATATTTAGCAGAGAAGTAATAAATCATATCCCGGGGACTACACACACAACCAGGATCAAGAGAATTAAACCAAGTCTTAGCATCACCCTTTAATGAGAACGGAAATATCTTAAGGATGTAATAATAGCGAGACTTCTCATCATTAGTAAACAGGGTGGCTATATCATTTAACTTGGTGAGATGTGCCACAACAATTTCGGATTCAGTGCCATAGAAAGGATCGGATTCAACTAAAGTAATAATCTCAGGATCAACAGGGAATTCATAATCCTTATTAGTAACAAAGATAGGTGAAGTGGCAAAAGCAGGGTCATGTTTCATTCTGCATTTAGAGTCTTTTGTTTCAGCTTAGCTAACAATTTCTTAAGATCTGATCTATCATTGCAAGCAAGAAAATCTCTAGCAGTTTCTTCATCCATAACATAATAACCCTGAGGAACAATAGGCAATTCATAATTAGGAGGAGAACTTTCATCATCACTTTCATCAATAATTTCATTTTCTATAATTTCATTCTCCCTAGCCTTAGTAAGTTGTTCATCAAGAAATTCACCTAATGGCACAGAAGTATCAAGCATAGAAGTAGTTTCATCATAAGTATCATGGATAGCAGAAGTGGCATCATCAATAACATGCGACATATCAGAATTCATAGTAGTAGCAGGTTTAGGTGTCGCAAGCTTATTCATAATAGAAGGAGAATCTAGTGCAGAGCTAGATTGCAGTTCCTTACCTCCCCTCGTAGTTGAGGGATAAATTTTAGTTCTTTGATCTTTCAAGTTCTTCATAGTGATCAGCAGATATAAATCCCAAGTGACTCAGAGAATAGAGCTATGCTCCTCGGCAACGGCGCCAGAAATTAGTCTTGATAACCCACAAGTGTAGGGGATCGCAACAGCTTTCGAGGGTAGCGTATTCAACCCAAATTTATTGATTCGACACAAGGGGAGCCAAAGAATATTCTTAAGTATTAGCAGTTGAGTTGTGAATTCAACCACACCTGGATAACTTAGTATCTGCAGGAAAGTATTTAGTAGCAAAGTAGTATGATAGTAAAGGTAACAGCGGCAAAAGTAATATTTTTGGGTTTTGTAGTGATTGTAACAATAGCAACAGAAAAGTAAATAAGTGAAGCACAAAGTGTGAAAAGCTCGTAGGCAATGGATCAGTGATGGATAATTATGTCGGATGCGATTCCTCATGTAATAGCTATAACATAGGGTGACACAGAACTAGCTCCAATTCATCAATGTAATGTAGGCATGTATTCCGAATATAGTCATACGTGCTTATGGAAAAGAACTTGCATGACATCTTTTGTCCTACCCTCCCGTGGCAGCGGGGTCCTAGTGGAAACTAAGGGATATTAAGGCCTCCTTTTAATAGAGAACCGAACCAAAGCATTAACACATAGTGAATACATGAACTCCTCAAACTACGGTCATCACCGAGAAGTATCCCGATTATTGTCACTTCGGGGTTGTCGAATCATAACACATAATAGGTGACTATAGACTTGCAAGATAGGATCAAGAACAAACATATATTCATGAAAACATAATAGGTTCAGATCTGAAATCATGGCACTCGGGCCCTAGTGACAAGCATTAAGCATAGCAAAGTCATAGCAACATCAATCTCAAAACATAGTGGATACTAGGGATCAAACCCTAACAAAATTAACTTGATTACATGACAAATCTCATCCAACCCATCACCGTCCAGCAAGCCTACGATGGAATTACTCACGCACGGCGGTGAGCATCATGAAATTGGTGATGGAGGATGGTTGATGATGACGATGGCGACGAATCCCCCTCTCCGGAGCCCCGAATGGACTCCAGATCAGCCCTCCCGAGAGAGATTAGGGCTTGGCGGTGGGTCCATATCGTAAAACGCGATGAAACTTCCTCTCTGATTTTTCTCTCCGTGAAACGGAATATATGGAGTTGGAGTTGAGGTCGGCGGAGATCCAGGGGGCCCACGAGACAGGGGGCGCGCCCAGAGGGGGTGGGCACGCCCCCCACCCTCGTGGACAGGGTGTGCCCCCCCTGGTCTTCATCTTTTGCCAGTATTTTTTATATTTTCTGAAACTTATCTCCAAGGATTTTCAGGTCATTCCGAGAACTTTTGTTTTCTACACATAACACAACATCATGGCACTTCTGCTGAAAACAACATCAGTCCGGGTTAGTTTCATTCAAATCATGCAAGTTAGAGTCCAAAACATGGGCAAAAGTGTTTGGAAAAGTAGATACGTTGGAGACATATCACAAGTTCATCGCCGGATAGGGTATGAATTTGTCTCTTTGTGGTATTCCTTAACTTCGATTCCTAACACATTGTGTTGCCATGACTCTTGCCACGTATGAAATCATCATGTCTAGCTAAAACATCCAGTAGAATATATTTGATCTGAAAATTTAGGGTTAGGTTTCCGCCAAATTCATCTCGGACCGACCGAGTTGTTGAAATCGGTCCCACTGATTTGGCTTAGGCCATTGCACATGCGATTCTCGGTCTGACCGAAAATTGCAGATCGGTGTGACCGAGTTCGATTCTTTGTGAAACCCTAGCAGTCTCGGTGCCACCAAACTGTGACTCGGTCTAACCGAGATCACTAGTTTAGGTCCCAAAAGCTGCTTCGGTATCACCGAGTTTACAAATCGGTAGCTCTGAAATGCTTTCTGTGGAAAACTAAAACTAAGTTTTTGAATCAATTGTTTTGCAAAATCTCTGTACTTTGTGATGCTCACCTACTCTACCTCATCTACAACATATTCATAGGGTCTACTGACAGTTGTGCTTGAAGATGTCTGATCAAAGTGGTAGTCAGAACAAGTCAGAGGAGCATGCTCAGTTAAGTGAGGGCACTAGTCCCTCAAGCAGCTATGATGAGGGTAGAAGGAGCACACCTAGTTACTTGCCCAAGGCATCTACTAGGACAAGGAAGAAGAGAACGTCTGATTCTAAAGATGAGGACTACATTACAGCTGAGGATGAAGCCACTTCAAAGAAGAAAGTGATAAAGAAAGAGTTTGCAACTGCAGCTTCAACAAAGCCAGGAATGAACAGAAAAGCTCCAGCCAAGAGAGTTCCTATGCTAGAGGTCAGAGCATCCACTCAAGAAGCATTGGGATCTGAACCCAAAGAAGCAGTTGTGGCTGAGAAGAAGAGGAAAGAAAGGGCCAAGAAAACTATGGCCAGAGTTGTTGGGAAGCCCTCAATGATGGAAGAAGAGGAAGAGGTTGCTGCACCAACACCTAAAGCTCAGAAGCTGATGGGCTATGCTATAAGATTAGGGGCTGCTCCATCTAAGCCCAAAGATGCTCCCAAGGCTGCTGCTCCTAAGCCCAAGTCTGCACCTAAGAGGAACACCAGGAGTATTCCAGCTGAAGAGAAGAACAAGGCCCCAGTGCCTGAGGCTGCTGCTGATGAAGAAGATTATACACTTGTCTTGAGAAAGTTAAAGCCCAAGATCCCTGACCACAATGATGCACATCCAGTTGCAGAAGACATGAAGCTCAGGAAGGATCCAGGACTGAGATTATGGAGACAGTCTGATCCCTATGCTGTCAGGAGAAGAATTGCAGTGGACTACAAGTTCCACACAAAGGAACAACAAGATTTCTATGAGACAATTTTGCTTGACAAGAAGCCCATAGTGTGTGACATGAGATGGATTGACTGGGAGTACATCAGGAAGAATGAAGATCACTATCCAGGAGTGTATGACAGCTTGAAAGCATGTGGAGTTGACACATTTGTTGCTCAGGAGCTCACCAAGTGGAATGATGAGCTGATCATGCAGTTTTACTCCACTGCCCACTTCTACCCAGATGGGAAGATCATCTGGATGTCAGAAGGTACTAGGTACCAATCCTCTGTGGAAGAATGGGCACAGCTGATCAATGCACCAGAAGAAAGTGAAGATGACTTGGATGTCTATGCCGAGAAGAAGCAGGATCACAACTCCATGGCTAGCATGTACAGAGAGATCCCAGATGCTGCACTAGAGACACATAAGTTTGGATCTGTACATTACCTGTTGTCTGGTTTGCCTACAATCAACTGGATCTTAAGGCACACTTTGCTGCCCAAGTCAGGTGATCACAAGATGATCAAAGGACATGCAATCAACTTACTGCATATATTTGATGTGCCTCAGAAATTCAAAGTCATGAGTCTGATTGTAGAGACAATCAAAAGGACTGCTGCTGATCAAAAGAGATCTTGTGGATATGCCCCACACATTCAGGAGCTCATCAACTCCAAGATGGGTAAAGGCAAATATCTTTTGGATAAGGAGCACCTGCCCATCTACCCTGACTTTGAGGATAACACCATTGTGATGGATGAAAATGAACCATCATCAGCTCAAGCACAAAAGAAGAGAGAGAGAAGGCAAAGGCAGAAAAAGCTGCAAAGATGCCAACAGCTGAAGAAGCATCTCAGGTTTTCTTGAAGAGCAAGCAAGATCAGCTTGGATACTTGATTGCCTCCACCTTGAGGATTGAGAAGGGCTTGGCCACCCTGACTCAAAACCAGGAGAGCTTGGAGAGGATCATTGAGCAGAAATTCTATGATCTTGATGTCAAAGTAACTGAGATCCAATCAGTAGTTGAGCAACTTCAGGAGGAAGTGGAGGAGAAGAAGGGCAAGTCTACTACAGATGCTTTTCACAGAGTGCCCAGGAGCCAGAGATCTGCTGTAGTGCCTGTCACAGATACGAGAGCTACTACATCAGCACCAGCAGCCACAGCATCAGTTCCACCGGCTCCAGCAGCCACTCCACCATCTCCAGCTACATCAACAGATGCCTTCATCCTTGGAATCATCACAACGCCACCTCATGAAGACCAAGCCTGAGAGTCGTTTAACACTATACATTTTTTATGAACTTTTTGGTAACTTGTTGCCAAAGGGGGAGAAAATGTATAGGTCATAGTCTTTGAGAGAGAGAGTGTGTTGCTTTTTGGTCTCTCTTTGCTTTGCTTGAACTTTATTGTGTGTTTGCTTGATACACTATGTCGTTTGTGTGATACTTGGATGATCATGTGTTTGATCATATGCTATCTTAATGCTTGTTGGATGATATTATCTCTTATATCCTTTTATGATCATTCACTTGCTTGGTGATGAGTGCATGCTTTTAACTTCTATCATTTTGAGCGCTCCACCAAGTTGTATGTGACATGAAAGAGTACCCCATGATCCTAACACATTGTGCATTTGCAGTCCAAAGAAAATTTTAAATAATGCACAAATTTAGGGGGAGCTCTTACTTATCACATACTTCTCAAAGCGATGATGTCTTTCAATCTTATTATCATTTGTCGAAGCTCTGATCTATATGTTGTCATCAATTACCAAAAAGGGGGAGATTGAAAGTGCAACTATCCCTGGGTGGTTTTGGTAGTTCATTACAACATATATCTCATTGAGCTAATGCTATTTCAAGATAAACATTTCAGGAAAGCTCAATGGTTGGCATAGCATGGATGAGAAACGTGGACCCCTCAAAATGCTAAGGACAAAAGGATTGGCTCAAGCTCAAAGCACAAGACTCTACATTTTACTTTTAGTGATCCAAGATCACATTAAGTCAATAGGAAAGCCAATACTATTAAGAGGGGGTGAGGTGTTGCTTAATGAGTTGCTTGCTCAAAGTGCTTAGTGATATGCTCCAAAGCCCTCAACTACTTTCTCATATCCACATATATCCCAAACCAAAAGTCAAACTCGGCCCTACCGAAACTCTTTATCCGGCGCCACCGAGTTCAGTTGACATAGCCACTACCAGAAACCTTAGTCTTTTCGGTCTCACCGATAGGGATCTTGGTCTCACCGAGATGGGATTGTAATCTCTCTGTTTCCCTCCGTAATGTTTCGGTCAAACTGAGATGAGCAATCGATCCCACCGAGATTGCAATGCAAACTCTCTGTTTCCCTTTCGTAATGTTTCGGTCCAACCGAGATGAGCAAACCGGTCCCACCGAGTTTGCCTGACCAACTCTCTGGTTAGCTTATTACCAAAATCGGTCTCACCGAGTTTGTGTAATCGGTCTCACCGAGATTACGTTATGCCCTAATCCTAATGATATCAGTCCCATCGAGTTGACATGTCGGTCCCACCAAAATGCCTAACGGTCACATTATGAACTAAATTGGTCTGACCGATTTTAACGATTAGGTCCCACCGAGTTTGGTAAGTTGTGTGTAACGGTTAGATTTTGTGTGGAGGCTATATATACCCCTCCACCCACTCTTCATTCGTGGAGAGAGCCATCGGAACATGCCTACACTTCCACTATCCATTTTCTGAGAGAGAACCACCTACACTTGTGTTGAGATCAAGATCTTCCATTCCTACCACATAAATCTTGATCTCTAGCCTTCCCCAAGTTGCTTTCCACTCAAATCTTCTTTCCACCAAATCCATATCCTGTGAGAGAGAGTGGAGTGTTGGGGAGACTATCATTTGAAGCACAAGAGCAAGGAGTTCATCATCAATACACCATCTATTACCTTTTGGAGAGTGGTGTCTCTTAGATTGGTTAGGTGTCACTTGGGAGCCTCCATCAAGATTGTGGAGTTGAACCAAGGAGTTTGTAAGGGCAAGGAGATCGCCTACTTCGTGAAGATCTACTCGAGTGAGGCAAGTCCTTCGTGGGCGAAGACCATGGTGGGATAGACAAGGTTGCTTCTTCGTGGACTCTTCGTGGGTGGAGCCCTCCGTGGACTCGCGCAACCGTTACCCTTCGTGGGTGGAAGTCTCCATCAACGTGGATGTACGATAGCACCACCTATCGGAACCATGGATAAAAAATCTCCGTGTCACCATTGCGTTCGCTTCCTCAAACTCCTCCCTTTACCTTCATATGCAATTGTTTACATTTCGCTGCTATACTCTTAGAATTGCATGTGTAGGTTGATTACTTGACTTGTGCTAAGTTGCTAATATCAGCCAAGAACTAAAATTGGGAAAAGGCTAGATTTTTTTTGGTCAAGTAGTCTAATCACCCTCCCTCTAGACATACTTTTGATCCTACAGTATCCTGCAAACCATTATGTAGACTTTCAGTCCGATGTTCTAGCCCAAGTGGCTGAATGTGTCTCGGGTGATATGCGTGAACACCATTGAGTAATAAAGCTATGCTTTGCCCTAAAAGAATAACTGATTGACCTGATTTGATTGAGTTAATGCAAAATATTCTATTTGATTTGATTGCCCGTGTCCGACATATAGCTAGTACAACGATTTGATTTGGTTTGGATTGAGTAACAAACGGTGGCACTGCAAATATTAAATTTGATTTAATTGAGTTAACGCATGACGTGCGGGAGGGGAGGCCTCACGAACAAACATACAACCACCACCTCCCCTATAAGAATAGAGATTGATTATTCTAATGAATTTTCGTAGACCAACTAGAGGTTTCCCGAAACAAAGATATTTCACGTCTAACCTTATCATAATTATGTCCTTTGAACTCTCACTCCCCTTTGAAGAGGTTGCCAACTTAGAAGAAGTATGAACATGTTTAAATTCGGGCTATAAAACCTTAAAATAGAAAAATGGTACACATAAATCCATGAGAAATCTAAACACCAGACATGCTTGTGAGTGTGTTACCATGTACCATTTCATCATATGTTGGGTTATGGACCTAGAAGGGTGGATCGTCTATGAATGCTACTTGGTTGTTTGCTTGATATTGGTGTAATATCAAAGCAATATGACCATATAAATTCAAATATTTATAAAATTCTTATCTTATATAATAAATCAAGCATTGGAAATTGTATTCAAGGAAGATATTAGTGTAAAGATTTGTTAAAAATGGTCAAAATATCTTAATTATGATTTTATTTTTAGTTTTCTACTCACTCAATGTCACTACAGCAATCAGGCACTTTGCCATCCGACATGGCTGACGACAAAGGCATGCCTGGCGGATAGCAAAGGCCTTTGCCGTCAGCCAGCAAACGACAACAGGTCCGGCTGAATAAGCTACGGCAAAGGCCTCTTTGCCATCTGCTAGCAGACGACAAAGATGCAAAGGCCTTTGTCGTCTGCTGGAAGACGGCAAAGAGCCTGGACGGTGCACGTGGCAGCTTAGGTCCGTTAAGGGGTTAACGGCGTGCTTTGCCGTTAGCTGGCAGACGGCAAACACCTTTGCATCTTTGTCGTCTGCTGGCGAACAGCAAAGATGCAAAGGTCTTTGCCGTTAGCCAGCAGACGGCAAAGCTGACACATGGCATTGGCAGCTTTGCCGTCATCTGGCTGATGGCAAAGACCTTTGTCGTCTGCCAGCGGATGGCAAAGTGGCTGTATAGCCTCTATTTTTCTGTTTTTTCTGTGCAAAGACCTTTGTCATCTGCCAGCGGACGGTGAGCATGGCGTCGCCGTCGTACCTGAAGACAAGGAAGTACCCGTGCCGCAGGCCGTAGGCACGGACGAACTGCTCCCAGCCACGACACAGGTACATGTGATCATACCTGATCACCACCTCCACGTCCCACAGCCTGTGAAGCCCGATGTCGGCCTGTCGCAGCTGCACATTCTTTGGCCGATGGCCATCCAGCATCTTCATAAAAGTGTCAGGCAGCCTCTGCAGCGTGGGTCAAGGAGTGATGTAGCAAACAACAGAGTTATGATAAAGAGATGGGTGAAGGGGAGATCTCTCCTTTTATATACCTGCCTCCTGGAGGAATTCTCAAGTATGATCATGAAGAACTCGAAACCTTCCAAGTCGTACTCCGATGTGGCAGAGCGCAACCTACGGTGGCGGCCTCCCCCCATCTCTGAGAAGCAGCAGAAGAGACCAATTAGTATCTAGAACCATATCTATAAACACAGCTAGCTAGAACCATATTTGATATATGGACCATATGCATATCTACTCCAACTTGGCTCTAATCCAACTTGGCTCTAATTCAACTGTATCATATTTGATAAATGGACATAGTTGGAACATTGCCAAGTTTTTAGAAATGAAAGAAAACTGAGAAAAAAAGCAATGCACTTGTGCTCAACAACATCAACAACACTTAATTAATTTGGTAGGTTAGTTGGCAATGGCAATTGGCACCCTTCAAAACTAGGGATTTCTTTAGACATGAAAGAAAACTAAAAATGTTGAAAAACATAGCATAGTAATATAAAAACAGGGGGAAAATACACTTCTTCTTCCTCCTCTTTTTCTTCTTCTTCTTAATTTTTTCATCTTTCTTCTTAACCAAAACTAAACCTAAAGTTCCTTGTGGTGTGATCACATTGGAATACTTGTGGCAACAATCGTAGTTGCACCATATTTTAGGTGGCTCTAGGTTGACATACTAGAGCTGAGCACAAGATTTATCCTTGGTATGTGGATTTAGGTGGCTCTAGGTGGCTCTAGGTTGACATACATGTGACCTATCCTTGGTATGTGGATTTTCCCCTTGTCATGTTTTGTCTGCCATTTTGAGATTGACACACACCAAGCAAACAAACATACCTCAAATCAGAAACTAAGGCCAGTGTCCTAAAATCAATTTACTTTGTATGCAAATCATAACAAGTACCACACCACATTACCATAGGATCCTATTACAGGAAAGGTATGGAAATGCAAGCTGGGGTAAGACATTATATCCATACTGCAATCTTATACTTGCTCAACAATGATCACAGGAGATGCAGCTAACATAGGAGAATAGGTCCTATTTTAACTTGGGGGCTAATGGCATGAGGTTACCATTTATCAAATATACATTGAGTCCATGTTGCGAGTTTGAGGCACACACACACCTTAGCTGTTGTTGAAGTAGGAGATCAGAACGAGCAGACCCTGAGACAAAAACGACAACAACAACATCATGAGCATCAGCTAAACAAAACCTAAAGAAATAAGCATCTGCCAGCAAGACAGATTGATCATAGATATGAAACTTTCTAATGCTCGTGTTTCAACTAATAGGGATTCCAAAACTACCAAGACTCAGGCATCTCATCAACAAACAAACTTGAGGTACATTAGCAGTAATAAAATTTGATTACAAGCCAGGTGAAATGCTAACAAACTCATTTACTACACAAATGTATCAGATTCAGTTCCATGCAAGAGCTGGTTCATGTCTAGAATAGGAAATGAATGCAATTCTATATAGACAAAAACACATGTAGCAATGTTATACATAGCAAAACTTCAGTATTTGGTAGTATTACTAATTAAGTAAAGGGGTAAATGTGTAGACACTGGAGTGGAACATGCATATAAATTTTACTGGATATGATCACAGATTCATTTGAGGTGTGCATATAAATGTGCGTATAAAGTACCAAAAAGTAAATGTGTAGCTAGATAGTGGAGAGTGGAACATGCATATAAATTTGCATCAGTTAGGGGGTTTAGATTTCGGAACTTGGGAGGAGCTCAACTGCTGACCTACTAAACCTAATAAAGGTCGCAGAGTACTGTATGACATAGAATTCCTACCCAATCTGAACCCTAGTACTAGTATTGTAGTTGCATTGTTTGGCTCGAGTGAGTGCTAAAGAGAGTCGTCACTGATCACACGAGAGTTAGTTACAGTCCCGGGAGCAGTCGCCAGTGAGAGCAAAGTTGAAGTCAACTGACTCAAGCTGTGACCTGCGAGTGAGGGAGTGATGATAGATTCAGTAAAGGAAGGGTCTGGACTCTGGATTTGCAACCTTGACGACGACATATCGGGATCTACTTTGCTTTGCACGGGAAAGGCTGACGCCAGCCAAAGCGGGATCTGCTCTGTTTGTTTGCACTACGGTGTAGTGGACAGTGAGAGAGGGGTGGCAAAGGGAAAGCGCGGCATTGACAGGGGAATGCATGGCTCTGCTTCGCTCGCGCTGCGCTGCACTGCACCGGTTGGTTTCAACACTGCTGCTGCATCGTGCAAACTCAAACTGAGCCGAGGAAAGAAAGAAAGAAACTGTACACGCGGGGAACGGGATTCGCAATCGTAGTCGATGGAATGCTAAACACATGCATATAAAGTAAACTAAAGTAAACCTAAAATAAACCAAACCTAAAGTAAACCTAAAATAAACTTAAAAAACAGAAACAAAACAGAAAAAATACAAGAGGTCTCAACGAAGCAGGGTGCGCCGGAGCGGCAGGGCGGCCGCGGGGGTGGAGGAGAGGGGCGCCGGGGCAGCCGGGTGGAGGAGTGAGCGTGCTACCTCTTGAGCATGCGTTGGTTTTTCCCTTGAAGAGGAAAGGGTGATGCAGCAAAGTAGCGTAAGTATTTCCCTCAGTTTTGAGAACCAAGGTATCAATCCAGTAGGAGGCTCCTCAAAAGTCCCACGTACCTACACAAACAAACAAGAACCTCGCAACCAACACGATAAAGGGGTGGTCAATCCCTTCACGGAAACTTGCAAAAGTGAGATCTGATAGAGATAATATGATAAGATAATTTTTTTGGTATTTTTATTATATAAATTGGAAAATAAAAGATGCAAATAAAATTAGATGGAAAACTTATATGATAAAAGATAGACCACGGGGCCATAGGTTTCACTAGTGGCTTCTCTCAAGTTAGCATAAGTATTACGGTGGGCGAACAAATTACCGTCGAGCAATTGATAGAAAAGTGCATAGTTATGAGAATATCTAGGCATGATCATGTATATAGGCATCACGTCCACAACAAGTAGATCGAAACGATTCTGCATCTACTACTATTACTCCACACATCGACCGACTCCTGCCTGCATCTAGAGTATTAAGTTCATAAGAACAGAGTAACACATTAAGCAAGATGACATGATGTAGAGGGATAAACTCATGCAATATGATATAAACCCCATCTTTTTATCCTCGATGGCAACAATACAATACGTGCCTTGCTGCCCCTGCTACCACTGGGAAAGGACACCGCAAGATTAAATCCAAAGCTAAGCACTTCTCCCATTGCAAGAAAGATCAATCTAGTAGGCCAAACCAAACTGATAATTCGAAGAGACTTGGAAAGATAACCAATCATACATAAAAGAATTCAGAGGATATTCAAATATTTCTCATAGATAAACTTGATCATAACCCACAATTCATCGGATCTCGACAAACACACCGCAAAAAAGAGTTACATCAAATAGATCTCCAAGAAGAGGAAGGAGAACTTTGTATTGAGAATCAAAGAAAGAGAAGAAGCCATCTAGCTAATAACTATGGACCCGAAGGTCTACGGTAAACTACTCACAACTCATCGGAGATGCCTTGGAGATGATGTAGAGGCCCTCCGTGGTCGATTCCCCCTCCGGCGGAGCGTCGACGAAGGCTCCAAGATGGGATATCGCGGATACAAAAAGTTGCGGCGGTGGAATTAGGTTTTCGTGGTGCTCCTGGATGGTTTCGGGGTACGTAGATATATATAGGAGGAAGAAGTAGGTCGGTGGACGCTCGAGGGGCCCACGAGGGTGGGGGCGCCCCCACCCTTATAGGGCGCTCCGGGCACCCTCATGGTCGCCTCGTTCGTTGCTTGACATCCACTCCAAGTCTCCTGGTTTGCATTTGTTCCAAAAAGATTGCTCCCAAAGGTTTCATCCCGTTTGGACTCCGTTTGATATTCCTTTTCTTCGACACACTGAAATAGGCAAAAAAAACAGCAATTCGGGCTGGGCCTCCGGTTAGTAGGTTAGTCCCAAAAATGATATAAAAGTGTAAAGTAAAGCCCATAAACATCCAAAACAGGTAATATAATAGCATGGAACAATCAAAAATTATAGATACGTTGGAGACGTATCAAGCATCCCCAAGCTTAATTCCTGCTCGTCCTCGAGTAGGTAAATGACAAAAAATAGAACTTTTGATGTGGAATGCTACCTAGCATAATTCTCCATGTAGTTTTCTTTATTGTGGCATGAATGTTCAGATCCAAATGATTCAAAATAAAAGTTCATATTGACATGATAAACAATAATACTTCAAGCATACTAACAAAGTAATCATGTCTTCTCAAAATATCATTGCCAAAGAAAGCTATCCCTACAAAATCATATAGTATGGCTATGCTCTACCTTCATCACACAAAGTATTTAATCATGCACAACCCCGATGACAAGCCAAGCAATTGTTTCATACTTTAGTATTCTCAAACTTTTTCAACTTTCACACAATACATGAGCATGAGCCATGGACATAGCACTATATGTGGAATAGAATGGTGGTTGTGGAGAAGACAAAAAAGAGGAAGATAGTCTCACATCAACTAGGCGTATCAATGGGCTATGGAGATGCCCATTAATAGATATCAATGTGAGTGAGTAGGGATTGCAATGCAACGGATGCCCTAGAGCTATAAATGTATGAAAGCTCAACAAAAGAAACTAAGTGGGTGTGCATCCAACTTGCTTGCTCACGAAGACCTAGGGCGTTTTGAGGAAGCCCATCACTGGAATATACAAGCCAAGTTCTATAATGAAAAATTCCCACTAGTATATGAAAGTGACACCATATGAGACTCTCTATTATGAAGATCATGGTGCTACTTTGAAGCACAAGTGTGGTAAAAGGATAGTAGCATTGTCCCTTCTCTCTTTTTCTCTCATTTTTTGGCCTTTCTCTCTTTCTTTTTGTAAAGTTCGAAGTCTCATCCCGACTTATGGGGGAATCATAGTCTCCATCATCCTTTCCTCACTTGGGACAATGCTCTAATAATGAAGATCAACACACTTTTATTTACTTACAACTTAAGCTTACAACTCGATACTTAGAACAAGGTGTGACTCTATATGAATGCCTCCGGCGGTGTACCGGGATATGCAATGAACCAAGAGTGACATGTATGAAAATCATGTGGGTGGCCTTGCCACAAATACGATGTCAACTACATGATCATGCAAGAGCAATATGACAATGATGATGCGTGTCATAATAAACGGAACGGTGGAAAGTTGCATGGCAATATATCTCGGAATGGCTTGGAAATGCCATGATAGGTAGGTATGGTGGCTGTTTTGACGAAGGTATATGGTGGGTGTATGGTACCGGCGAAAGTTGCGCGACACAAGAAAGACTAGCAATGGTGGAAGGGAGAGAGTGCGTATAATCCATGGACTCAACATTAGTCATAAAAAACTCATATACTTATTGCAAAAATCTACAAGTCATCAAAAACCAAGCACTACGCGCATGCTCCTAGGGGGATAGATTGGTAGGAAAAGACCATCGCTCGTCCCGGACCGCCACTCATAAGGAAGACAATCAATAAATAAATCGTGCTCCAACTTCATCACAAAGCGGTTCACCATACGTGCATGCTACAAGAATCACAAACTTCAACACAAGTATTCCTTAAATTCATAATCAATCCACTAGCATGACTCTAATATCACCATCCTCATATCTCAAAACAATTATCAAGCATCAAATTGATCATAGCATCCAATTCACTTTCTATGACAGTTTTTATTATACCCAACTTGGATGCCCATCATTCTAGGACCAATTTTATAACCATAGCAAATACCATGATGTTCTAAAAGACTCTCAAAATAATATAAGTGAATCATGAGGGATCAATAATTTCTACAAAATTAAGCCACCGCCGTGCTCTAAAAGATATAAGTGAAGCACTAGAGCAAAAATTATCTAGCTCAAAAGATATAAGTGAAGCACATAGAGTATTCTAATAAATTCTAAATCATGTGGGTTTCTCCCAAAAGGTGTGTACATCAATGATGATTGTGGTAATCTAAAAATCAAAGACTCATATCATACAAGACGCTCCAAGCAAAACACATATCATGTGGCGAATAAAAATATAGCTCCAAGTAAAGTTACCGATAGACGAAGACGAAAGAGGGGATGCCTTTGGGGGAATCCCCAAGCTTAAGCTTTTGGTTATCCTTGAATATCTTGGGGTTCCATGGTCATCCCCAAGCTTAGTCTCTTGCCACTCCTTATTCCATGGTCCATCAAATCTTTACCCAAAACTTGAAAACTTCACAACACAAAACTCAACAAGAAATCTCATAAACTCCGTTAGTGCAAGAAAGAAAAACCACCACATAAGGTACTGTAATGAACTCATTCTTTATTTATATTGGTGTTAAACCTACTGTATTCCAACTTCTCTATGGTTCATACCCCCCGATACTAGCCATAGATGCATCAAAATAAGCAAACAACACACACAAAAACAGAATCTGTCAAAAACAGAAAAGTCTATAGCAATTTATAACTTTCAAATACTTTTGGAACTCCAAAAATCCTAAAAAATAGGAAGTCCTAGGCAATTTGTATATTGATCTACAGCAAAAAGAATCAATGCAAAAGCACGTTTCTGTGATCTATTGAATTTTTTCTCATGAGCGCAAAGTTTCTGTTTTTCAGCGGAATCAAATTAACTATCACCATAGGTTATCCTATAGGTTCTACTTGGCACAAACACTAATTAAAACATGAAAACACATATAAACAGAATCTAGATGAAATATTTATTACTAAACAGAAGCAAAAATCAAGGAAATAAAATAAAATTGGGTTGCCTCCCAACAAGCACTATCGTTTAACGCCCCTAGCTTGGCATAAAAGCGAGAATAGATCTAAGTGTTGCCATCTTTGGCATTCAATTCATAAGTGGCTCGCATAATAGATTCATAAGGTAATTTAATTTTCTTTCTAGGGAAGTGTTCCACGCCTTTCCTTAACATAAATTGGAATCTAATATTCCCTTCCTTCATATCAATAATTGCACCAATCGTTCTAAGGAAAGGTCTACCAAGAATAATAGGACATGAAAGATATCAATCTATATCAAGAACGATAAAATCTACAGGCACATAATTCCTATTTGCAACAATAAGAACATCATTAATCCTTCCCATAGGTTTCTTAATTGTGGAATCCGCAAGGTGCAAATTTAAAGAGCAATCATCAAATTCATGGAAACCAAGCATATCACATAAAGTTTTCGGAATCGTGGAAACACTAGCACCCAAATCACACAAAGCATAGCATTAATAATCTTTAATTTTAATTTTTATAGTAGGTTACCACTCATCATAAAGTTTTCTAGGTATAGCAACTTCCAAATTAAATTTTTCCTCATAAGATTGCATCAAAGCATCAACGATATGTTTAGTAAAAGCTTTATTTTGGCTATAAGCATGAGGAGAATTCAACATGGATTGCAACAAGGAAATGCAATCTATTAAAGAACAATTATCATAATTAAACTCCTTGACATCCAAAATAGTGGGTTCGTTGCTATGTAAGGTTTTAATCTCTCTGATCCCACTTTTACCAATTTTAGCATCAAGATCAAAATACTCCAAATCATCGGAACGCCTTTTAACTAAAGTTGATTCATCTCCAGTCCCATCATTATTAAGATTAATATTGCAAAACAAGGATTTAATAGGAGACACATCAATAACTTTTAGATCTTCATTATTATTTTCATGAAAACTAGAAGAATATGCTCTTACAAAGCAATCTTTCTTAGCACGCAACCTATCGGTTCTTTCTTTGCACTCATCAATGGAAATTCTCATGGCTTTGAGAGACTCATTGATATCATGCTTAGGTGGAATAGATCTAAGTTTCAAAGAATCAACATCAAGAGAAATTCTATCCATGTTCCTAGCCGATTCATCAACTTTAAGCAATTTTTCTTCAAGCAAAGCATTGAAATTCTTTTGAGAGATCATAAATTCTTTAACACTAATCTCAAAATCAGAGGGCGTCTTATTAAAATTTCCATAAGAGTTGTTGTACGAATTACCATAATTATTAGAGGAATTACTAGGAAACAGCCTAGGATTTAAAGTTTCCTCTATAAGCGTTGTTACCGAAATTATTCCTACCAACAAAATTCACATCCAAAGATTCATTATTATTATCAATAAAAGTAGGCAAAGGCATATCATTAGGATCAATAGGAGAACTCTTAGTAGCAAACAATTTCATAAGTTTTCATCCATCTTTCCACTCAAAACATTAATTTCCTCTATAGCATGAACTTCTTTACTAGTAGATCTTTCAGTGTGCCATTGAGAATAATTAACCATAATATTATCAAGGAGTTTTGTAGCTTCTCCTAAAGTGATTTCCATAAAAGTGCCTCCCGCGGCCGAATCTAAAAGATTTCTAGAAGCAAAATTCAATCCGGCATAAATTTTTTGTATGATCATCCATAAGTTCAAACCATGAGTAGGGCAATTACGAATCATTAATTTCATTCTTTCCCAAGATTGTGAAACATGCTCATGATCAAGTTGTTTAAAATTCATAATATCGTTTCTAAGAGAGATGATCTTAGTGGGAGGAAAATACTTAGAGATAAAAGCATCTTTGCACTTATTCCATGAATCAATACTATTTTTAGGCAAAGACGAAAACCAAGTTTTAGCACGATCTCTAAGTGAAAACGGAAATAACTTCAATTTAACAATATCATTATCCGTATCTTTTTCCTTTTGCATATCACACAAGTCAACAAAGTTGTTTAGATGAGTAGCGGCATCTTCACTAGGAAGGCTGGAGAATTCATCTTTCATAACAAGATTCAACAAAGCAGCATTGATTTCACAAGATTCAACATCATTAAGAGGAGCAATCGAGTGCTAAGGAAATCATTATTATTGGTATTGGAAAAGTCACACAATTTAGTATTATCTTGAGCCATCGTAAAAAGCAATCCAACACACAAGCACACAAAAAGGCGAGCGAAAGAGAGAGGAGAACGGGAAAGAGACGACGAATAAAACGGCAAGGGTGAAGTGGGGGAGAGGAAAACGAGAGGAAAATGGCAAATAATGTAATGCGAGGGAGATGACTTTGTGATGGGTACTTGGTATGTCTTGACTTGAGCGAAGACCTCCCCGGTAATGGCACCAGAATCCTTCTTGCTACCTCTTGAGCATGCGTTGGTTTTTCCCTTGAAGACGAAAGGGTGATGCAGCAAAGTAGCGTAAGTATTTTCCTTAGTTTTGAGAACCAAGGTATCAATCCAGTAGGAGGCTCCTCAAAAGTCCCACGCACCTACACAAACAAACAAGACCCTCGCAACCAACGCGATAAAGGGGTTGTCAATCCCTTCACGGAAACTTGCGAAAGTGAGATCTGATAGAGATAATATGATACGACAAATATTTTGGTATTTTTATGATATAAATTGGAAAATAAAAGATGCAAATGAAAGTAGATGGAAAACTTATATGATAAAAGATAGACCCGGAGGCCATAGGTTTCACTAGTGGCTTCTCTCAAGTTAGCATAAGTATTATGGTGGGTGAACAAATTACTCTCGAGCAATTGATAGAAAAGTGCATAGTTATGAGAATATCTAGGCATGATCATGTATATAGGCATCACATCCGCAACAAGTAGATCGAAACGATTCTGCATCTACTACTATTACTCCACACATCGACCGACTCCTGCCTGCATCTAGAGTATTAAGTTCATAAGAACAGAGTAAGGCATTAAGCAAGATGACATGATGTAGAGGGATAAACTCCTGCAATATGATATAAACCCCATCTTTTTATCCTCGATGGCAACAATACAATATGTGCCTTGCTGCCCCTGCTGTCACTGGGAAAGGACACCGCAAGATTGAACCAAAAGCTAAGCACTTCTCCCATTGCAAGAAAGATCAATCTAGTAGGCCAAACCAAACCGATAATTTGAAGAGACTTGCAAAGATAACCAATCATACATAAAAGAATTCAGAGGAGATTCAAATATTTCTCATAGATAAACTTGTTCATAAACCCACAATTCATCGGATCTCGACAAACACACCGTAAAAAAGAGTTACATCGAATAGATCTCCAAGAAGAGGAAGGAAAACTTTGTATTGAGAATCAAAGAAAGAGAATAATCCATCTAGCTAATAACTATGGACCTAAAGGTCTGTGTTAAACTACTCACAACTCATCGAAGATGCCTTGGAGATGATGTAGAGGCCCTCTATGGTCGATTCCCACTCCGGCGGAGCGCCGATGAAGGCTCCAAGATGGGATCTCGCGGATACAGAAGGTTGCGGCGGTGGAATTAGGTTTTCATGGTGCTCCTGGATGGTTTCGGGGTATGTTGATATATATAGGAGGAAGAAGTAGGTTGGTGGACGCTCGAGGGGCCCACGAGGGTGGGGGGCGTGCTGGGCACCCTCATGCCCGCCTCGTTCGTTGCTTGACGTCCACTCCAAAAAGATTGCTCCCGAAGGTTTCATCCCGTTTGGACTCGTTTGATATTCCTTTTCTTCGAAACACTAAAATAGGCAAAAAAAACAGCAATTTGGGCTGGGCCTCCGGTTAGTAGGTTAGTCCCAAAAATGATATAAAGTGTAAAGTAAAGCCCATAAACATCCAAAACGGGTAATATAATAGCATGGAACAATCAAAAATTATAGATACGTTGGAGACGTGTTAGGGTGCTGGAGCGGCGGCGCAACCGCGGTGGTGGCGGATAGGGGCGCAGGGGCGGCCGGGTGGAGGAGGGGGCGCCATGAGAGTCCACCATATCTACCTATGGATTGAGTAAGATCCTTCAAGTAAGTTGTCATTGATGCAAGCAATAAAAATTGCTCCTTAAATATGCATGACTTATTAGTGCGGAGAAAATAAGCTTTATACGATCTTGTTATGGAAGCAATAAAAGCGACGGACTGCATAATAAAGGTCCATACACAAGTGACATATAAAGTAACGTTTTTTCATACTAAGATTTTGTGTATCCAACCCTAAAAGCGCATGACAACCTCTGCTTCCCTCTATGAAGGGCCTATCTTTTACTTCATGTTATTACTTTATGCTTTTATTTTGTGCTTGAGTCAAGGTGATCTTCACCTTTCCCTTTTTCATTTTATCCTTTGGCAAGCTCCTCGTGTTTGAAAGATCGTGATATACATATCCAATTGGATGTTCGTTAGCATGGGCTATTATTGTTCACATCACCTAAAGGTGAATACATTGGGAGGCAACAAAATAAGCTCCTATCTTTCTCAGTGTCCGTCTGAAACTCCATAACCACAAGTATTGCATAAGTGTTAGCAATTGTAGAAGACTATATGATAGTTGAGTATGTGGACTTGCTGAAAAGCTCTATTGTTGACTCTTTCTAAGGTTATGATAAATTGTGATTGCTTCAATGACTGAGATTATAGTTTTTTAGTTCTTAATGAAGTTTGTGAACCATACTTGATATTGTGAATTGATTGTTACTTAAGCATAAGAAATTATATAATGGAATCTTTATATGTTGCTGTTATAAGAATGATCATGATGCCCTCATGTCCGTATTTTATTTTTATCGACACCTCTATCTCTAAACATGTGGACATATTTTTCGTTATCGACTTCCGCTTGAGGACAAGCGAGGTCTAAGCTTGGGGGAGTTGATACGTCCATTTTGCGTCATGCTTTTATATCAATATTTATTGCATTATGGGCTCTTATTACACAATATATCCCAGTACTTATGGCTACTCTCTCTTATTTTACAAGGTTTACCATGAAGAGGGGGAATGCCAGCAGCTGGAATTCTGGCTGGAAAAGGGGCAAACGTTGGAAACCTATTCTGCACAACTCCAAAAGTCCTGAAACTCCACGAAACAACTTCTTGGAATTAATAAGAATTTCTGAGCGAAAGAAATACACCAGGGGACCCACATCCTGTCCAGGAGACAGGGGGCGCCCCCCCCCCATAGAGCGCGCCCCCTATCTCCTGGGCCCCCTGGTGGGCCTCCGGTGTCCATCTTCTGGTATATCATCGCTTTTACCATGGAAAAAATCGTGGGCAAGCTTACAGGACGAAACTCCGCCGCCACGAGGCGGAACCTTGGCGAAACCAATCTAGGGCTCTAGCAGAGTTGTTCTGCCGGGGACACTTCCCTCCGGGAGGGGGAAATCATCACCAACGTCATCACCAACGATCCTCTCATCAGAAGGGGGTCAATCTCCATCAACATCTTCACCAGCACCATCTCCTCTCAAACCCTAGTTCATCTCTTGTATCCAATCTTGTATCCAAAACCACAAATTGGTACTTGTGGGTTGCTAGTAGTGTTGATTACTCCTTGTAGTTGATACTTATTGGTTTACTTGGTGGAAGATCATATGTTCAGATCCTTAATGCATATTATTACACCTCTGATTATGAACATGAATATGCTTTGTGAGTAGTTACGTTTGTTCCTGAGGACATGGGTGAAGTCTTGCTATTAGTAGTCATGTGAATTTGGTATTCGTTCGATATTTTGATGAGATGTATGTTGTCTTCTCCTCTAGTGGTGTCATGTGAACGTCGACTACATGACACTTCACCGTTATTGGGCCTAGAGGAGGTCATAGGGAAGTAATAAGTAGATGATGGGTTGCTAGAGTGACAGAAGCTTAAACCCTAGTTTATGCGTTGCTTCGTTAGGGGCTGATTTGGATCCACATGTTTCATGCTATGGTTAGGTTTACCTTAATACTTTTGTTGTAGTTGTGGATGCTTGCAATAGGGGTTAATCATAAGTGGGATGCTTGTCCAAGTAAGGGCAGTACCCAAGCACCAGTCCACCCACATATCAAATTATCAAAGTACCGAACGCGAACCATATGAGCGTGATGAAAACTAGCTTGACGATAATTCCCATGTGTCCTCGGGAGCTCCTTTATCATTATTAGAAGTTGTCCAGGCTTATCCTTTGCTACATAAAGGATTGGGCCACCTTGCTGCACTTTATTTACTTTGTTTACTTGTTACTCGTTACTATTTATCTTATCACAAAACTATCTGTTACTTACAATTTCAGTGCTTGCAGAGAAAACCTTACTGAAAACCGCTTATCATTTCCTTCTGCTCCTCGTTGGGTTCAACACTCTTACTTATCGAAAGGACTACGATAGATCCCCTACACTTGTGGGTCATCAAGAGTCTTTTCTGGCACCGTTGCCGAGGAGTGTAGCGCTTTTGGTGAGTGTAACTTGGTAAGGAAACATTTATATAGTGTGCTGAAATTTTCTGTTACTTGTCACTATGGAAACTAATCCTTTGAGGGGCTTGTTTGGGGTATCTTCACCCCAACCAGAAGAGCAAAGAGTTGCTCCTCAACCTACTGAACTTTACGAAAATATTTACTTTGAGATTCCTTCGGGTATGATAGAGAAACTGCTAGCTAATCCATTTGCAGGAGATGGAACATTGCATCCCGATTTACACCTTATCTTTGTGGATGAAGTTTGTGGATTATTTAAGCTTGCAGGTATTCCCGATGATGTTGTCAAAAGGAAGGTCTTCCCTTTATCTTTGAAGGGAGATGCATTGACATGGTTTAGGCTATGTGATGATACGGGATCTTGGAATTATAAGCGATTGAAGTTGGAATTTCACCAGAAGTTCTATCCTATGCATCTTGTTCATCGTGATCGTAATTACATATATAATTTCTGGCCTCGCGAAGGAGAAAGCATCGATCAAGCTTGGGGGAGGCTTAAGTCAATGTTATATTCATGCCCCAATCATGAGCTCTCTCGGGAAATGATTATTCAAAAATTTTATGCTCGGCTTTCTCTTGATAATCGCAACTTGCTTGATACTTCCTGTGCTGGTTCTTACATGCTGAAGACTATTGATTTCAAATAGGACTTATTGGAAAGAATTAAACACAACTCTGAAGATTGGGGTTCTGACGATGGTAAGGAGTCAGGTATGACACCTAAGTTCGATTGTGTTAAATCATTTATGGATACCGATGTTTTTCGTGGATTTAGCGCTAAGTGTGGACTTGACTCTAAGATAGTAGCTTCTTTCTGTGAATCTTTTGCTACTCACATTGATCTCCCTAAAGAGAAGTTGTTTAAATATAATCCTCCCGTTGAAGTTAAAGTAGTTGCACCTATTACAGTCGAAGAAAAGACTATTACCTATAGTGATCCTATTGTTCCTACTTCTTATGTTGAAAAACCTCCTTTTCCTGTTAGGATAAAGGATCATGCTAAAGCTTCGACTGTTATTCGTAAGAGTAATACTAGGACTTATACACCTCCTGAGCAAATTAATGTTGAACCTAGTATTTCTATGGTTAAAGATCTCTTGGATGAGGACATAGATGGGCATGTTATTTATTTCGGTGATGAAGCTGCTAATATTGCAAAACTAGATGCTAAGATACATAGGCTCATTGTAGGCATGCCTGTTATTTCTGTTAAAATAGGAGATCATTGCTATCATGGCTTATGTGATATGGGTGCTAGTGCTAGCGCAATACCCTATGACTTATATAAAGAAATTATGCATGACATTGCACCTGTTGAATTAGAAGATATTGATGTCACAATTAAGCTTGCTAATAGAGATACTATTTCACCAATTGGGATTGTTAGAGATGTTGAAGTCTTGTGTGGGAAGGTTAAATACCCTGCTGATTTTCTTGTTCTTACTTCCCCTCAAGATGACTTTTGTCCCATTATATTTGGTAGACCCTTCCTGAACACTGTTAAAGCTAGGATTGATTTTGAAAAGGATGTTGTTACAATTGGCTTAGACGATATGACTCATGAATTTAATTTTGCTAAATTTCGTAGACAACCCCGTGATAGAGAATTACCTAGTAAAGATGAAATAATTGGTCTTGCTTCTATTGCCGTGCCTCCTACTGATCTGTTAGAACAATATTTGCTAGACCATGAAAATGATATGTTTATGAAAGGAAGAAGGGAAATAGACGAATTATTCCTTAAACAGGAAGCTATCTTGAAACATAACCTTCCCGTTGAAATTCTTGGGGATCCTCCTCCACCCAAGGGTGATCCCGTGTTTGAACTCAAACCATTACCTGATAATCTTAAGTATGCTTATCTTGATGAAAAAGAAATATATCATGTTATTATTAGTGCTAACCTTTCAGAGAAAGAAGAAGAAAGATTATTGAAAACTCTGAAGAAGCACCGAGCAGCTATTGGATATACTCTGGATGATCTTAAGGGCATTAGTCCCACATTATGTCAACACAAGATTTCAGTGGAGAAAGATGCCAAACCAGTTAGAGATCCTCAAGGACGATTAAATCCCAAGATGAAGGAAGTGGTAAGAAAGGAGATACTAAAGCTCCTTGAGGCAGGTATTATTTATCCCGTTGCTGATAGTGAATGGGTAAGCCTGTTCATTGTGTCCCTAAAAAGGGAGGTATTACCGTTGTTCCTAATGATAAAGATGAATTGACCCCGCAAAGAATTATTACAGGTTATAGGATGGTAATTGATTTCCGTAAGTTAAACAAAGCTACCAAGAAAGATCATTACCCTTTACCTTTTATTGATCAAATGCTTGAAAGGCTATCCAAACACACACATTTTTGCTTTCTAGATGGTTATTCTGGTTTCTCTCAGATACCTGTGTCAACGAAGGATCAATCTAAAACTACTTTTACTTGCCCTTTTGGTACTTTTGCTTATAGACGTATGCCTTTTGGTTTATCTAATGCACCTGCTACCTTTCAAAGATGCATGATGGCTATATTCTCTGATTTTTGTGAAAAGATTGTGAGGTATTCATGGATGACTTCTCAGTTGATGGATCCTCTTTTGATGATTGTTTGAGCAACGTTGATCGAGTTTTGCAGATATGCGAAGACACTAGTCTCGTCCTGAATTGGGAAAAGTGTCACTTTATGGTTAATGAAGGTATTGTCTTGGGGCACAAGATCTATGAGAGAGGTATTGAAGTTGATAAAGCCAAAGTTGATGCTATTGAAAAGATGCCATGTCCCAAGGACATAAAAGGTATAAGAAGTTTTCTTGGTCATGCCGGTTTTTATAGGAGGTTCATTAAGGACTTTTCTAAAATATCTAGGGCTCTGACTAATTTATTGCAAAAAGATATTCCTTTTGTCTTTGATGATGATTTTGTAGAAGCGTTTGAAGTACTTAAGAAAGCTTTGATCATTGCACCTATTGTCCAGCCACCTGATTGGAATTTACCTTTTGAAATTATGTGCGATGCTAGTGATTATGTTGTAGGTGTTGTTCTAGGGCAAAGAGTCGATAAGAAATTGAATGTTATCCAGTATGCTAGTAAGACTCTTGATACTGCCCAGAGAAATTATGCTACTACTGAAAAAGAGTTCTTAGCAGTTGTGTTTGCATGTGATAAGTTTAGACCTTATATTGTTGATTCCAAAGTTACTATTCACACTGACCATGCTGCTATTAAATATCTTATGGAAAAGAAAGATGCTAAGCCTAGACTCATTAGATGGGTTCTCTTGCTCCAAGAATTTGATTTGCATATTATTGATAGAAAGGGAGCTGAGAACCCCGTTGCAGATAACTTGTCTAGGTTAGAGAATGTTCTTGATGACCCACTGCCTATTAATGATAGCTTTCCTGATGAACAATTAGCGGTCGTCAATGCTTCTCATACTGCTCCTTGCTATGCTGATTATGCTAATTACATTGTTGCTAAATTTTTACCGCCTAGTTTCACATACTAGCAAAAGAAAAGGTTATTTTATGATTTAAGACATTACTTCTGGGATGATCCACACCTTTATAAAGAAGGAGTAGATGGTGTCATTAGACGTTGTGTGCCTGAGCATGAATAGGAAAAGATTCTACGTAAGTGTCACTCTGAATCTTATGGAGGACACCACGCTGGAGATAGAACTACACACAAGGTACTACAATCTGGTTTTTATTGGCCTACTCTCTTCAAAGATGCTCGTAAGTTTGTCTTATCTTGTGATGAATGCCAAAGAATTGGTAATATTAGTAGACGTCAAGAAATGCCTATGAATTATTCTCTTGTTATTGAACCATTTGATGTTTGGGGCTTTGATTATATGGGACCTTTTCCTGCCTCTAATGGTTATACACATATTTTAGTTGTTGTTGATTACGTTACTAAGTGGGTAGAAGCTATTCCAACTAGTAGCGCTGATCATAACACTTCTATTAAAATGCTTAAAGAAGTTATTTTTCCGAGGTTTGGAGTCCCCAGATATCTTATGACTGATGGTGGTTCACATTTCATTCATGGTGCTTTCCGTAAGATGCTTGCTAAGTATGATGTCAATCATAGAATAGCATCTCCTTATCATCCGCAGTCTAGTGGTCAAGTAGAGTTGAGAAATAGAGAGCTCAAATTAATTTTGCAAAAGACTGTGAATAGATCTAGAAAGAATTGGTCCAAAAAACTTGATGATGCATTATGGGCCTATAGAACTGCATACAAAAATCCTATGGGTATGTCTCCCTATAAGATGGTTTATGGAAAAGCATGTCATTTGCCTCTTGAACTTGAACATAAAGCATATTGGGCTATTAAAGAGCTCAATTATGACTTAAAACTTGCTGGTGAGAAGAGGTTGTTTGATATTAGCTCGCTTGATGAATGGAGAACCCAAGCTTATGAGAATGCCAAGCTATTTAAAGAAAAAGTCAAACGCTGGCATGATAAGAGGATACAAAAGCGTGAGTTTAACGTAGGCGACTATTTATTATTATTCAACTCTCGTTTAAGATTTTTTGCAGGAAAGCTTCTCTCTAAATGGGAAGGCCCTATGTTATCGAGGAGGTCTATCGTTCTGGTGCCATAAAGATCAACAACTTCGAAGGCACAAGTCCGAGGGTGGTAAACGGTCAAAGAATTAAACATTATATTTCAGGTAATCCTATTAATGTTGAAACTAATATTATTGAAACCGTAACCCTGAAGGAATACATAAGGGACACTTTCCAGAACATTCCAGACTCCGAAAAGGAATAGGTATGTGATACGGTAAGTAAACCGATTCCAAAACAACTCCAATGGCAATTTTTATCAGTTTTGGATTATTTAAGAATTTGAGGAAGGAAGAAGTAGTCCGAAAGGGACACGAGGCTCCCACGAGAGTGGAGGCCCCCCCCTTACTAGGCGTGCCCCCTTGTCTCGTGGGCACCTCGTGTGCCTCCCGGACTCCGTTTTCCTGCATATTACGTATTTTGGTCGGTAAAAATTCATTATATATACCCCCAAAGGTTTTGACCACCGTATCACTCAAACATCCTTTGTTTTCATTTCATGCTGTTTCTGTTTCAGATCTAAGAGCATCATGTCGTCTCCAAGCGCTCCCAAGGACAAGTTTTTTGAGAGGGTTATCAACCCCTATCTTGCGGAGGTGCTGCAACACCCTCAAACCATTGAGATGCGTGAGGGGGTGTTGCACATCCGCGATGTGGAGGGACCAAGGCGTACCGGGAGCGTGGAGACAAAGCTCGAAGTCGTGGAGCAGCAAGTTTTCAAGTGCCAAGGGATGGTGGAGCGTGGACTCAACGCCAACCAGATGATGATCACGGAGTTCACCAATAACCACAAGCTGGATGCCAAAGTCATTGGGGAGACCATCTTCAAGCTTCAAGAGAAAATCGAGCACCTCCAAGCCCAGATCTATGACCTGCAAAACCAGAACTGTGAGTATGAATATAGATTCAAGAGGATGAGTTTGGCTGCAGATTTAAGGATCCCGGAGACTCGATCATCCTTCTATGATGGAGAGCCTATGCCTTGGAAGACGGACGACAAGCCTACATCATCAACAACTCCTACTTCACCACCTCCGAGGACATAATAACATGGGTATGGGCACTCCCCGTTGGCCACTGCCAAGCTTGGGGGAGGTGCCCCGATATCGTATCATCATCACACTCCTATCTTTACCGTTTTATTTAGCTCGATCCTTTTAGTAGTATCTTGATCTAGTAGATTGAAATTTTGATATCAAGTAGTGTGAGTTTTGCTTAGTGCTCTCTTTTTGTAACCGAGTCCGTGAGTTATCTATAATTAAGATTAGTGTTGAGTCAAGGGCTTTTGCTTTGTTGCTATGATCTTGAGAAAAATAAAAAGAATAAAAGAGTTCATATTGATCTTGTGGATAGTAATAACTTCACACATAGAAAGTATGAGGCATAAAGGTTGTTGAGAGTTGATAAACATAGTTTTGGTCATCGTTGCAATGAATAGGAAGTAATAAGGGAAGAGAGGTTCACATATGAATACACTATTTTGGACATCTTTTATGATTGCGAGCACTCATTAAGTATGACATGCTAAAAGAGTTGACGATCGACAAGGAAGACAGTGTAATAGTTTATGTTTTCTCACATCTCAGTTAAAGTATGTTGTCATTGACCTTCCGAAGATGTTGAGCTTGCCTTTCCCCCTCATGCTAGCCAAATTCCCAGCACCAAGTAGAGATACTACTTGTGCTTCCAAATACCCTCAAACCCAGTTTTGCCATGAGAGTCCACCATATCTACCTATGGATTGAGTAAGATCCTTCAAATAAGTTGTCATCGGTGAAAGCAATAAAAATTGCTCCTTAAATATGCATGACTTATTAATGCGGAGAAAATAAGCTTTATACGATCTTGTTATGGAAGTAATAAAAGCGACGGACTGCATAATAAAGGTCCATACACAAGTGACGTATAAAGTGACGTTCTTTCGTACTAAGATTTTGTGTATCCAACCCTAAAAGCGCATGACAACCTCTGCTTCCCTCTACGAAGGGCCTATCTTTTACTTCATGTTCTTACTTTATGCTTTTATTTTGTGCTTGAGTCAAGGTGATCTTCACCTTTCCCTTTTTCATTTTATCCTTTGGTAAGCTCCTCGTGTCTGAAAGATCGTGATATACATATCCAATTGGATGTTCGTTAGCATGGGTTATTATTGTTCACATCACCTAAAGGTGAATATGTTGGGAGGCAACAAAATAAGCCCCTATCTTTCTCAGTGTCCGTCTGAAACTCCATAACCACAAGTATTGTGTGAGTGTTAGCAATTGTAGAATACTATATGATAGTTGAGTATGTGGACTTGCTGAAAAGCTCTATTGTTGACTCTTTCTGAGGTTATGATAAATTGCGATTACTTCAATGATTGAGATTATAGTTTGTTAGTTCTTAATGAAGTTTGTGAACCATACTTGATATTGTAAATTGATTGTTACTTAAGCATAAGAAATTATATAATGGAATCTTTATATGTTGCTGTTATAAGAATGATCATGATGCCCTCATGTCCGTATTTTATTTTTATCGACACCTCTATCTCTAAACATGTGGACATATTTTTCGTTATCGGCTTCCGCTTGAGGACAAGCGAGGTCTAAGCTTGTGGGAGTTGATACGTCCATTTTGCATCATGCTTTTATATCAATATTTATTGCATTATGGGCTGTTATTACACAATATATCTCAGTACTTATGGCTATTCTCTCTTATTTTACAAGGTTTACCATGAAGAGGGGGAATGCCGGCAGCTGGAATTCTGGCTGGAAAAGGGGCAAACGTTGGAAACCTATTCTGCACAACTCCAAAAGTCCTAAAACTCCACGAAACAACTTTTTGGAATTAATAAGAATTTCTGAGCGAAAGAAATACACCAGGGGGCCCACACCATGTCCAGGAGACAGGGGCGCCCCCCCTAGAGCGCGCCCCCTATCTCCTGGGCCCCCTGGTGGGCCTCCGGTGTCCATCTTCTGGTATATCATCGCTTTTACCCTAGAAAAAATCGTGGGCAAGCTTACGGGACGAAACTCCGTCGCCACGAGGCGGAACCTTGGCGAAACCAATCTAGGGCTCTAGCAGAGCTGTTCTGCCGGGGACACTTCCCTCCGGGAGGGGGAAATCATCACCAACGTCATCACCAACGATCCTCTCATCAGGAGGGGGTCAATCTCCATCAACATCTTCACCAGCACCATCTCCTCTCAAACCCTAGTTCATCTCTTGTATCCAATCTTGTATCCAAAACCACAAATTGGTACCTGTGGGTTGCTAGTAGTGTTGATTACTCCTTGTAGTTGATACTTATTGGTTTACTTGGTGGAAGATCATATGTTCAGATCCTTAATGCATATTATTACACCTCTGATTATGAACATGAATATGCTTTGTGAGTAGTTACATTTGTTCCTGAGGACATGGGTGAAGTCTTGCTATTAGTAGTCATGTGAATTTGGTATTCGTTCGATATTTTGATGAGATGTATATTGTCTTCTCCTCTAGTGGTGTCATGTGAACGTCGACTACATGACACTTCACCGTTATTGGGCCTAGAGGAGGGCATAGGGAAGTAATACGTAGATGATGGGTTGCTAGAGTGACAGAAGCTTAAACCCTAGTTTATGCGTTGCTTCGTTAGGGGCTGATTTGGATCCACATGTTTCATGCTATGGTTAGGTTTACCTTAATACTTTTGTTGTAGTTGCGGATGCTTGCAATAGGGGTTAATCATAAGTGGGATGCTTGTCCAAGTAAGGGCAGTACCCAAGCACCGGTCCACCCACATATCAAATTATCAAAGTACCGAACGCGAATCATATGAGTGTGATGAAAACTAGCTTGATGATAATTCCCATGTGTCCTCTGGAGCTCCTTCATCATTATTAGAAGTTGTCCAGGCTTATCCTTTGCTACATAAAGGATTGGGCCACCTTGTTGCACCTTATTTACTTTGTTTACTTGTTACTCATTACTATTTATCTTATCACAAAACTATCTATTACCTACAATTTCAGTGCTTGCAGAGAAACCTTACTGAAAACCGCTTATCATTTCCTTCTGCTCCTCGTTGGGTTCGACACTCTTACTTATCGAAAGGACTACGATAGATCCCCTACACTTGTGGGTCATCAGCGGGGCGGCCCAACAACGGGGGTGGCGCGGGGTGTTGGGGAACGTAGCATGCAATTTGAAAAATTTCCTACGATCACGCAAGATCTATCTAGGAGATGCATAGCAACGAGAGGGGGAGAGTGTGTCCACGTACCCTCGTAGACCGAAAGCGGAAGCGTTAGGTTAACGCGGTTGATGTAGTCGAACATCTTCACGATCCAACCGATCTAGTACCGAATGTACGACACCTCCAAGTTCAGCACATGTTCAGCTCGATGACGTCCCTCGAACTGTTGATCCTGCAGAGCGTCGAGGGAGAGTTTGGTTAGCACGACGACATGATGATGGTGTTGGTGATGTGATCCGCGCAGGGCTTCGCCTAGGCACTATGATGGTACTATCGGAGGAGTAAACGGTGGAGGGGGGAACCGCACACGGCTAAGACAATGTTGTGCCTTTGGGGTGCCCCCTGCCCCCGTACATAAAGGAGGGAGGAGGAGGCCGGCTACCAGGGGCGCGCGCCATGGGGGGAGTCCTACTAGGACTCCACTCCTAGTAGGATTCACCCCCCCCTTTTTCCTTCTTTCCGGAGGGGAAAAGGGGAAGGGGGAGGGAACCGGAGTAGGAAAGGGGGCGCGCCCCCTCCCCTAGTCCAATTCTGACTCCCTATGGGAGGGGGCACGGGCACCCTTTGTGGGCTGGCTCCCCTCTATCCTATGGCCCATGTTGGCCCATTATTTCCCCGGGGGGTTCCAGTAACCTCCCGGTACTCCGAAAATCATTCGAAACTTTCCGAAACCATTCTGGTGTCCGAATGTAACCTTATAATATATCAATCTTTACCTCACGACCATTTCGAGACTCCTCGTCATGTCCGTGATCTCATCCGGGACTCCAAACAAACTCCGGTCACCGAAACACATAACTCATAATACAAATCGTCATCGAACGTTACGTGTGCGGACCATACGGGTTCCAGAACTATGTAGACATGACCGAGACACATCTTCGGTAAATAACCAATAGCGGAACCTGGATGCTCATATTGGTTCCTACATATTCTATGAAGATCTTTATCGGTCAAACCGCATAACAACATACGTTGTTCCCTTTGTCATCGGTATGTTACTTGCCTGAGGTTCGATCGTCGGTATCCTCATACCTAGTTCAATCTCGTTACTGGCAAGGCTCTTTACTCGTTTTGTAATGCCTCATCCTGTAAATAATTCATTAGTTACATTGCTTGCAAGGCTTATAGTGATGAGCATTACCGGGAGGGCCCAGAGATACCTCTCCGATACATGGAGTGACAAATCATAGTCTTGATCTATGCCAACACAACAAATACCTTCAAAGACACCTGTAGAGCATCTTTATAATCACCCAGTTACGTTGTGATGTTTGGTAGCACACAAGGTGTTCCTCCGGTATTCGAGAGTTGCATAATCTCATAGTCAGAGGAACATGTATAAGTCATGAAGAAAGCAATAGCAATAGAACTTAACGATCATTATGCTAAGCTAACGGATAGGTCTTGTCCATCACATCATTCTCTAATGATGTGATCTCGTTCATCAAATGAAAACACATGTCTATGGTCAGGAAACATAACCATCTTTGATTAATGAGCTAGTAAAGTAGAGGCATACTAGGGACACTCTATTTTGTCTATGTATTCACACATGTACTAAGTTTCCGGTTAATAAAATTCTAGCATGAATAATAAACATTTATCATGATATAAGGAAATATAAATAATAACTTTATTATTGCCTCTAGGGCATATTTCCTTCACGGGGCGGCAGCGGTACGGGGGTGGGGCGGCGGCGGCTCGGGCACAGGGCGGAGAGAGAGAGAGGGGACAGAGAGAGATGGGGTGTGGGCATCGTTGGCATTTTAGTTAGGGCACGGTTCTTTGCCATCTGCTAGCAGGCAGCAAAGAGCCTAGCTAACGGATGGTAGTTTGGCCACTTCCTTTGTCGCCTGCTAGCAGACGGAACGAAGCTTTGCCGCCCGCTAGCAGACGGCAAAGAAAGTGTCCGTTAGGTGAGACTCGCTAGTGGGCCACCCTCACTCTTTGCCGTCTACTAGCTGATGACAAAGCTTCTAGGACGTCTGCTAGCGGATGACAAAGAGCTGGCCTACGGCAAACATGACCTTTGCCATCAGCTCATTCTTTGTCCTCAGTTTTCTTCAAGCTGATGGCAAAGACACTCTTTGCCGTCAGCTGGCTGACGCCAAAGAGTTGGCTGATAGCAAAGATCCTGATTCCAGTAGTGTGTGCAAACATGTACACAGTATTTCACGATGGCCCGTAGATAAAAAAAGTCTATTACAAAATTTAAAGACACCATCTTCTTTTATCCTTTGCTCGGGGGGCTTTCAACTAGCCTTATGGAACTAATAATCTTTTTCATACTCATGAAATCATTATTTCTGCCATCCACCATTATCATCAAAAATCATTCAGGAGCGAGATGTCGTTTGAAGATCCAACCAACATCGCATGTCTAGTTGGCAAGTGGCTATTTGTGCATGCCACATGACAGAAGTATGGGAGTTCATCGGGATGTCTTTTTTCCAAAAGAACCCATTGTATAGAAATTCACAACCATAACTTGTTCCTCATTTGTCACCAGCCCCCTCCTTCCCACCACCTTTCTCTATGGACCCGCCAAATCCCTATCCCAAACTCCTCGATCCTATCTCAGATCCTAGACTAACTTGGATGATCAGGCCAAGAGGGTTAGCTCTAACAATAATCAAGACATACCAGACCTACGTTTTGTCTATCCTTTCATCTCCACAAAATCGTACCCCGCACAAGCATTAAAAATATCTACAAGGCCTACACGTATCATCGTAGTCATCCAAATTAACCTCGCATCATAGATAAACCAATTGAGCGTATGATCATCTGAACCCAACAACCTACATAGGGAAGAAGACGAATGTTGATTACAGGGCTCTAATAGAGTGCAACTTTGGTTGTGACATTGAACTTGACCCTTCCCCATCGAATTGGAATTGTCGTCTAGTTTCACTGCCACCGCCATTGCTAGAGTTACTGAAAAAGGCTTTCACCCCGCTTTATATATAAAGCAAACCACCCAAGCCAAACATCCAACAAGGTTCAACACACACACACCCGAGTCACACAAACAAACATAGTAGCAAATAGGGTTAATGTTGAGGGCACAACTCAACAAGCCCTGAAACCAAAAACAACACACTCACACACAGCAACCCGAGCAACAAGTCTAGTCAAGCTCCAAAGGAGGGGGCAGCAGCGGGGGTGCCATGTGGAATGCCATCAAGCAAAGGTCGGCGAGGAGGGTGTTAATGACGTCTTGGTCCTGGGGGCGGCTAAGCGGCCGCTAGAGCTGCAAGTAACCACACAGTTTGAAGATTGCATCAGTCGCACGTCGGAGAGGCACTTTCTAAATAACAAGCTTGTTGCAAATGGTCCAGAGCGTCCAGGCAAGAACCCCAACGCATAGCCATCTAATATGGCGGTGGCGAGGGGCGGAGGCGTGGATCTCCGCAAGAAGGTTAGGGAAGTTGGTGTTGCACCATTGTCCGCTGTCACGCCCAATATGCGATACTATCCTAAAGAGACTCGAAGTCCCACCAAGGATAGAACCGCATATTGATACGCTTTTGTAAGGTGGATATCATTACATCAACATTACATAATAGACGGGGATACATACAAGGCATACAAATGCCGCAAGAATACATCAATACATCATACATAAGATCAACATCCGACTACGGATGAAACACAAACAAAAACTCAAACGACATCCACCCTGCTAGCCCAGGCTGCCGACCTGGAATCTATCCCCTGATCGAAGAAGAAGCAGAAGAAGAACTCCAAAACAAGCAAACATCACTCTCGCGTCATGATCATCGCATAACCTGCACCTGCAACTGTTGTTGTAGTAATCTGTGAGCCACGAGGACTCAGCAATCCCATTACCATGGGTATCAAGACTAGCAAAGCTTAATGGGAAAGGAAGGGGTAAAGTGGTGAGGTTGCAGCAGCGTCTAAGCATATATGGTGGCTAACATACTCAAATAAGAACGAGAAGAGAAGCAACGGAACGGTCGTGAAGCTAGCAATGATCAAGAGGTGATCCTGAACTCCTACTTACGTCAAACATAACTCAAAACCATGTTCACTTCCCAGACTCTGCCGAAAAGAGACCATCACGGCTACACACGCGGTTGATGCGTTTTAATTCAAATCTGGTGTCAAGTTATCTACAACCGGACATTAACAAATTCCCATCTGCCACATAACCGCGGGCACGGCTTTTGAAAGTTTATACCCTGCAGGGGTGTCCCAACTTAGCCCATCACAAGCTCTCACGGTCAACGAAGGATATTCCTTCTCCCAGGAAGACCCGATCAGTCTTGGAATCCCGGTTTACAAGACATTTCGACAATAGTAAAACAAGTCCAGCAAGACCGCCCGATGCGCCGACATCCCGATAGGAGCTGCACATATCTTGTTCTCAGGGCAACACCGGATGAACACTATGTACAACTAAAACCAGCCCTCAAGTTTCCCCGAGGTGGCGCGACAAGTGGCTCTAGTTCGGACCAGCACTTAGAGAAGCACTGGGCTGGGGGGGGGCTAAATAAAGATGACCCTCGAGAGAGCGACTCCCAAGGGAAAAGTAGGTGGTGGTGAGGCAAATGGTAAAACCAAGGTTGGGCCTTGCTGGAGGAGTTTTATTCAAAGCAAACTGTCAAGGTGGTCCCATAAATCACCCAACCGCGTAAGGAACGCAAAATGAAGGAACATAACACCGATATGACGGAAACTAGGGCGGCAAGAGTGGAACAAAACACCAGGCATAAGACCGAGTCTTCCACCCTTTACCAAGTATATAGATGCATTAATTATATAAGAGATATTGTGATATCCCAACATAAACCTATCCATCATGGAGCAATCTTCAACTTCACCTGCAACTATCAACGCTATAAGAGGGGCTGAGCAAAAGCGGTAACATAGCCAAACAACGGTTTGCTAGGAAGGAAAAAAAGGTTAGAGGCTGACATGGCAAATTGGGAGGCTTGAAGAACAAGTGATAGGTAGCGCAGCATAGCGATAGAACGAAGCAACTAGCATAGCAATGATAGTAGTGGGATCCAGGGTAGCGGTCATCTTGCGTGAAATCCCGCTAGGAAGAAGAACGAGTCCATGAAGAAGATGAATGGACGTAGTCGAACGAATCCTCACAAACGCAACGTTACCGGAACTATCAAGGAGAAGTGCAACCGGAAAGAAGTAAACAACATGGTAAACCAACAAGCATAAGCATGGCATGATGCATAATCAAGGATGATGCATGTCCGGTTTAATGAGGCATGGCATGGCAAAGTGAAACAAACAATACTACAAGTTAAGTGGAGCTCAATATGCAACGAGTTGCATATTGACGAAACACCACATTAATTATTTAGTTCTCTCTCGTTTAGTAACACAACAATATTACATGTTATTAAACATGGCAAGGGTGAAGCATAACTAAACTACCTATTTAGGCAAGTTTAAATGAGGCCGGAAACACAAACAACAATTCCGGAAAATCCCCATGTTATTTAGCAATTTAAGGCAACAATAATTTAAACATTTTAAATGTTGTTATCATGATGCAGATGACATATACAAGTTATATGCAATTTTTATGAAAATGTTGACATAAGCATGTTATGAAGCATTTGTCACTGTGGTGGAACGGAAGGGGTGCCACGGCAACGACAACGAAAATGGTGCCACGACAACATTCCGATGATCCGATAACTCATTGAGATACCAGTGCAAAAGAGCCAGTGTGCGGATGTGCGGAACATGCAAAATATGGTGGGGTGATCCCGGGGAAGGAGGAGGCTGGTCGGTGGATGGATTGGGCAGGAGATGAAAACGAGGAGGAACGTGCAAGGATCAATTCGGACATGGTGCAAACACGGGCATCTCATACAACACGCATTCATTCTCGGAAGGTCGTCTCGGCGGTTATACCTTTGAAGCGTGCATTTTCGGGGCGAATGGAGTTCGTCGAAGGAAGTAGTGGTACACGGGCCGTAGTGGAAGTAGTCGTTCTCGCGATAGTAGTGGAAGTAGTGGTTCACGGACGTCGTGGAAGTAGTCGTTCACGGCGACGGTAGAGGTAATCGCGATCTTGGCAACGGTAGTCGTACATGTCTGGAGAGGAACTTGTCGTATCCATGTAGTTGAACTTGGTGTATCCGAAGGGGTACTTGGTGAATCCACGTAGTCATACACAGGGTCATAGAGGAACTTGACGTCCATGGAGTCGATGGTGGTGGAACTTGACGCATCATCGTGTGTAGTCGTACTCGGTGTCCTCGGGGCATCGGTTGTAGTCGTGGTACTTGGCGTGCATCAACTGTTGACCAACAATGTACGGGAGGCAGAGAGGTCTCTTGCGGTCTTGACGTCAACAGAGCTAGGCAGCGGAGAGCACGCACAACAGGGCACGGCAGCAACAGGTCGGCCAAAGGAGGCACAGGCCATGGCGCCATGGATGAGCGGTGATAGCGGATCCGGGTCGCGGGAGGGCGGATCCAGCGGGGCGCGACAAGCATGGGCCTGATCCAGCCGGAGTCGGGACGAAGGTGATCTCCGACGGTGGGACTTGGTGGCGGGGCCGGTGCGAGGAGACGGGGCGGCGTCGGGCGCGCAGGGCGAGGAGAAGCCGGGCCAACGGGAAGGTGCAGAGGTGAGGTGTGGGCGAGCAGGGCGCCTCGTCCTGGATGAAGCAGAGGACGCAGGGTGCTGGCAGCAAGTAAACACCACGGGGCATCCGGCGGCGGCGGCACTTGGCGTCAGGCAGTGCGAGGAAGGCCGGGACGGCGGGGGTTGTGAGGAAGCAGAGGCCGTTGGACGAGCTTGAGGCCGACGGCTGGCGAGATCCGGCGGCGGTGTCAGGTAGACGAGGAGGCGGGGACAAGGCAGCAAGGCGACGGGGTCGCGCGCAGGTTGGCCCTCCGGTGGGTGGCGGCGCGTGTAGGAGATCGAGAGGGAGAAAAAAACATCGAGTGGAGAGAGATGGGGATCGGGCTCCTGGCGGCGCTGGAGGGATCGGGCAGGGGAGCGAGAGGGGGATTCGATCGGGCTAGGGTTATAGGGATTAGATGGGTTGTGGAGATGGATGGGCCGGCCTCGGCTATCTCTCTCCTCTCTCTCTCTCTCTCATACTTTCTTTAATAGAAAAGAATTAGAGAGAATAAAAGAAAAAGGGGGGTTAGGGAAAGAAGTTGGACATGGGGATTATTCTTCCGGACTCATAAAAATGAGCTTGACCCAAGAAAAATGGAGTGGGCAAGATTGCAAGAATTAAATTCAAAGTCATTTGAATTTAATTCAAATGGTTTGAACAAGGACTAGGATTTAGAAGTGTTCAAAAATGTTGAGAATTTAGGAGGAGCCTCGACAAATGAAGGAAGAATTATGGAGAAAGTTTGGAGAATGAACTTGAAGCAAAAGGCATGAGAATTAAATTGCAAGTGGGTTGCGGTTAATTCCAAACTAATGGAATATTTATTATAACTCCCTAAATATCGAGAGGATATGTTATAAAGAGAAATCACCATGTGAATCCCTCGATTTAAATAGATCAACGATCTATGCAATTTATTTAGCTAAGTTTAAAAAAAGGGTTGCATGGTGACATGATGCAGTGCAAATGATGCAATGAGATGAAATGCAAGACATAAAATGCAAAACGAAATACAAAAACCCAATCACGGAGGAAATAATATAACACATAGCCAGAAATGGCAAGAGTTGGAGTTACAATTATGGAAAGTTGTATCCGGGGCGTTACATCTGCTGACCGCCTCATGGAAGCAGGACCACAGGAACTGTGTTGTGGGGTAAGAGAAGAAGATGTGATTAGCATCCTCCACCGTGCCGCACATGGGACACATCCCATCGCTAGGTCCATTGCGCTTGAGGACCTCTATCCCAGATGGAAGGCGTCCTCAGATCCACTGCCAAAGGAAGATCCTGATCTTCAGAGGCAGGCGTATGTCCCAGATCAGGCCAAAGGGCTCAGGGGCCGTCGAGGGGGCGATGGCCGAGTATAAGGACTTGGTAGATAATCGGTCGGAGGACTCCAGGCGCCAAGAAATGGAGTCAGAGGCGCCCTCATCATCCATCGGAAGAAGGGCAATGTCTTGGAGGAGGGAGTCCCAAGCGGCCACCTCAAGGGGCCCGAAGGGACACCGAAAAGTGAGCCACCCTAAGTCAATAAGGGTTGTCTCGACAGAGACCCGAGGGTCCACCGCGATGGTGAATAGCTCTGGAAATCGGGTGGCCAGGAGAGAGTCGCTGACCCAACAATCGAACCAGAATAGGGTCGAGGCTCCGGAGCCCACCGAGATAGACGTGCCAATGCGAAGCACGGGAAGGATCTGAATCACGGCCTGCCAGAACTGTGAGCCATCGGAGCGCTGACAGAAAGCGAGAGGTTGGCCCCGAAGGTACTTATTCTAGATTATGGTAAGCCAGAGGCCGCCCTCCCCGTTGGTGATCCGCCAGAGCCATCAGGTAAGGAGAGAAATGTTCATGCGCCGGGAGGACAAGATCCCAAGACCACCTTGGTCCTTGGGTTTGCAAATATCGAGCCATCTCACCATATGGTACTTCTTCTTATCCCCCTCGCCTGCCCAAAAAAACCTGGACTGGTATTTGGCGACCTCCTAATTGAGCGTCTCATGGAGGCTATAGAAGCTCATGAGAAACCAGAGAAGGCTGGCAAGCGTGGAGTTGATGAGGATCACTCGGGCTGCCTTCGAGAGCCACCACCCCTTCCAGGGATCGACCAGGCACTGCATCCGGGTCATAGCCGGGCGAAGGTTAGCCACGGTGAGACGTGAGTCACTAATGGGTGTCCTCAAGTAGGTCATGGGGAAAGAACCCAGCCGACAATTCAGCAGGTCGGCCAAAGCTTGTGCCTCCTCAGGGGGGTACCCAAGAATCATCACTTCAGACTTATCGAAGTTGATTGTGAGCCCTGACATCTGTTGGAAGCAAAGGAGGAGGAACTTTAGGTTATCAATGTCTAGCTCAGAGCCCTCCACCATTATTATGGTATCGTCAGCATATTATAGGAGGGAGACCCCTCCCCCTCCTACCAGGTGAGGGACTACACCATGAATATGGCCAACGGCTTTGACCTTGTCCAGGATGACTGCAAGGGCATCAACCACCATGTTGAACAGAAACGGTGAGAACGGGTCACCCTGACGAACCCCACAAAGAGTGGGGAAGTAAGGCCCAATCTCCCCGTTAATGTTCACCGCGGTCCGACCGTAGGAGACGAGTTGCATAACTCTGGTCACCCACCGGTCATCAAAGCCCTTGCAGAGCAAAACTTCCCAAAGGAAGGGCCAGTGAACCGTATCATAGGCTTTATGGAAGTCGAGCTTCAGGAAGACCGCCCGTTGGCGCTTGGCCTGGACTTCGTGAAGAACTTCGTGGAAAACTAGCACCCCATCCAGGATAAACTGCCCCTGAATGAGGCGGACTGGTTGGGGTGGGTGACAGAGTCAGCAAGGAGGGTCACCCTATTGGCGTAGCCTTTGGCCAGGATCCGGAATATCACACTCATCACAGTGATAGGCCAAAACTGGCGGATGTCAGAAGCGCTGGGGACTTTAGGGATAAGAGTGATCACCCCATAGATCAGACGCCCAAGGTCCATGGTCCTCGAGCAAAATTCATCAAAGAGGGCCATGACCTCTAGTTTGATGGTCTGCGAGAACGTTTTGAAAAACGTCACGGGCAGTCCATCGGGACCTGGGGCCGAGGAGGGGTTCATACCCTTAATGGCCACGAGGACCTCGTCCTTTGAGAAAGGTGCCACCAAGGCGGCATTTGCCGCGTCAGATACTAACTGGTTAGCCGACCAAGTGTCGGGGGCCAGTGCAGCCCCACCCCGAGGGGTGGGCGAGAATAGGGCTTTGTAAAAGCCATCTACATGGACTCGGATGTCCGAGGGGCGGACGAGAGGGGTATCTCCATCCCACAAGAAATGGATGGAGTTCCTCGCCGCTGTCCATTGGCAATCGCCTGGAAGTAAGCCGTATTAGTATCACCACATAACACCCACCACTGGGTGCCGCATAGCCTCCAGTATGCCTCTTCATCCGTGTAGATGGTCGAGAGCTCATCCTCGAGATCATATCTCAGCATCCACTCATCCGGTAAGATCCCGGAAGAGTCGGCGCGGACGTCCAGGCCTTGAATAGCTGACAGGAGAGCCCGTTTACGTTCGTGGAGGTCCCGGCCAAGATTCGCTCCCCACCCCTTCATAAATTGGCGAGTGAGCTTCGCACAAAACTGCCACGAGTCAATGGCGGTGGGGAGAGGACCGCGCGAAGATCCACTTAGCCATGACCGCCTCACAGAATCCAGCCTGGTTGAGCCAGAAGAGCTCAAACCGAAAACACGGTGGGATGGGGGCTGGGGCATTCGTCGGCGGTAGAGAGGGGGAGGGGAACGTGGTCGGACCCGATCCGGGTGATCGTCCGCAGCGAGGCCAAGGGTCACCTAAGTTCCCACTCCGGAGAGACTATGACACAATCCAACACGGATCGCGTTAGGTCAACTTGACGGTTAGTCCAGGTGAACCTGGCACCCGTCCGCTCTAGCTTGTGGAGGCCGAGCTTCGCGATACAGTCATTGAATAACTACATCCAGAGGAAATTGATCTGGTTGTTGTTCTTCTCATCCAGGGAGCGGATGAGGTTGAAGTCTCCTCCCACGACTACAGAGAGGGGGGAGCGGAAATATTCTACTGCATCTCAACAAGGAAGGCCGAGGAGCGATGATGGTCCGCCGGGCCATAGACGATCACGACTTCCCATTTGAAGTTGAGAGCCCGCTCAAAGATCACCATACTACCAAAGAATTCGCCCCGGTCCATGCCTCCTACCTCGAAGGTGGCATCCTTTACTCCTAAAAGGATGTCGCCCGAGTGCCCAGTGGTCCCACTAGAAGGAAGCCAATGCCAGGCAAATAGGTGTGGGCTAAGGCAATCAAGCTCGGGTAGGGAGAACTCAGAGCGCATGGTTTCCTGGGTGGCAATGATGTCGATGTGTTCGTCTCGCATGTAGTCGATGAGTTGGCGGCGCCGACCGTCATGGCCGAAACCGTGGATCTTCCAGAATAAGGCTCACATTTAGACCTCCATTGGGGTCTCCTTGACCCCAGGACACGGGAGGCGCTCTGCGCCCGGAGGGCCACAGTGCGAGAGCGGGTATGCCCACAGATCATCTCGCCGACCATCGTTGGAACCACCGTCGTGGTGGCGGTCGGTTCTGCGGGTTGGCAGTGAAGGCGCGCCCGCGTTTCAGCCAGCTTGCCATCTAAGATCTCGCAGGCCCTGATGGCCTCAATCTGCTCTGGGGGGCAAATTCCCCCCAGAGATTACCGTAGAGTCAGTGGCCACCTTGGCGAGGTGGCCAAGGGGAACGACTTCGAGCGCGGAAAAGGAACAATTGGAAGAACCGGGGGGACGGAATCCGCACCTGGCCCGAGGTTCCTGGCCGCCCGAAGCTCGGCATGCTCGGGGACGGACGGGGCCGGGACATCCGCCGGACGGGCTGCGTCGAGGCGGGCACTACGGCGAGAGGCAGTCACCGGCGTCGAGGTGGAGCGGGTCCGCTGGGCATATGCCACTGTCCGTGGGGGTGCACAGTGACAGGAGTGGTCACTTCGTCGGGCACCACCACGGTCAGTGGTCCAGGCGAGGCGTGGGGGCGTTGGGGGCCACCAGAGGAGGATGCAGGGCGGGGGGCTCCAGGGTGCCCTCGGCCGAACCCTCATCGGGTGGAGTAGTAGGCGAGCCGCCATCATCGCCGCCCATGGAGGCCGGGGAGATCGGTCCAGGGGGGACGAGGGTGGCGGGCTCAGCGGAATCGAGCGCGGGACGGAGTCGGCAGATGGACAGCGGGGTGATGAGGGCGGAAGGACAAGCAGGCCCACAGTGGAGATGTCACTGGCCATCTCCCACGAGGGTGGGAAGCCGGTGGAGGGGCGGCCAGCTAGAGAGCGGCCTCGAGGGCGACTGCCGTCACATGGGTGAGCCTGGACCCGGAGCCGCCAAGACCTGGAGGTTGGTTGGAGGGCTCGCGAGAAGGGGAGCTGGAGTGCTCCGACAGGTCATCGTCGTCCTCAAGGTCGTCGTGGCGGGAGGGGCAAGGGCACATGTGGTGAGAGTCGTCGGCACCAGCCAGGTCACCCCCTGGTGGCCATCATCGGAGAAGCGAGGGCGGCCGACGTGGTTCGGCGGCTTGGGGCAGATCTAGAGGTCAAAGCCCTCATCGTTGAAGAAGACTCGGATTGTGGTGCAGAGCTTCGAGGAGTCCATGGATTTCACCTTCACCTGGACCTCCTCCTCCTTGCGAAGCGAGAGCTCATCGACCACCACCACCATGCCAAGGATCTTGGACATACTGCGGATAACTCGCTCAGACCAGGCAACATCGGGCAGACCGGCAATGAGGATCCATGCCGTGTCCAGAACTGCCACCGCCTTGGGGTCCCACTTCGGCTCAGAGATGTCCACCACCAACTGGTTGAGAACCAAGGTGATGTTACCGCTGCAGGTGTGGTACCCCATGCTGATGGCGTCCAGGAAGACCACCGTGAAAGTGTTGGCGGAAGTGGGGGCCACCTGCCAATCCCACTTGCACCGACCCAGGTGGTTGAGCTCGGCCTCGATCATCTCAGGGGAGACGACGCCCTCGCCCACGACGGAGATGATCGCCAGGAGCGAGGGGGAGGGCGGAGGGGCGTCTGGAACCTCGACGTGGAAGAAACCCATGACCTTGATTCCATGGCTGTACATCATAAGCTCCTCGTTCACCGGCCGGTCCGGGCAAAGCACCGCGGGGTGGCCGGAGTCCTTGCAGAGATAGCACATCGATGGGTTGGCGCATGCGACTTGGAAGTGCTTGGAGAGCCCACAGTTGAAGCACGGTGGGGAGTCGTGCGAGGAGCTGGCGCCTGTGGGAGGGGCCGCCGCGGCAGGAGGGGCAGCGGTGGGGGGGGGGGTTGCCCCTTCTTCTTATTCTACTTTTTGGCGCCTTGGCGCCTGCGGTTGCCGTTTCCCCCATTAGCCGGCAGGAAGGATGGCTGGTTTTCTGGAGGTTGATACCAGCGGGGGGCTTGATGGTTGCTGGTCTGCTGCTGTTGGAGACAGGGAGGGGAGGGCGAGCTATCCCTGCACCGTGGAGGGGTCGGCGAACGGCGCCGGGAGGAACGCCATTGCTCCTCCGTGAGCGAACGAGGACGATGCCGAGGGTCAGCGCTGGGAGACGCCTGGCAGCCCGGAGAGCGGCGATCCTGCTCCGGGGAGCGGCGCTTCGAGCGCACCGGCGAGCGGCGAGCGTCTCGGACAGGGGACCGGCGAGCAGGAGGTCGGGACACCAACTGCTAGTGGAGGTCCCCCTCGCGATGCTGGCCATCAGGGGAGGAGCGGGGCACATCCCGACGATCGTCCTGGCGGCGCTTGGGGCGGCCGACATCGTCTCCCCATTCACTGGTCATGGTCGCACAGGGCGGCGGGGGCGGCGGTGCCGGAGCCGAGGCAGGAGGGGCGGCAGCGAGGGTAAGGAGGAGGGGAATGGCAAGCTCGATGCGGCGGGAGGAAGGGGGCGAAATGTGGACTGGGGGAACCGAGAACCCTAGCGGGAGCCAAATAGATGGCCTGGCCACCACGACGGGCCTTGGCCCAGATCCATAGGAGCCCACCGAGGGCCTTATGGGCCAGCCCAGGGGCTAGGACTAGTGTGGACTGGCCCATGGGGAGGCCCGCTTCCTTCGTCCCGGACGAGCAGGGGCGAAGGGTTTCCCTGAGCGCCGCCCATGGTGCAGCGGCCGGAGCGGGGCTGGGAGGGCGAGGCCGGGACAGGGGCCGGGAGGAGCCGGACGGGCAGGGGAAGGGGACACCGAACGAAGAGATGAAAGGCCGGAACAGTGATCGGTGCACCTGTTGGGGAATGCGGTAATTTAAAAAAATCCTACGATCACGCAAGATCTATCACTAGGTGATGCATAACAACGAGAGGGGAGAGTGTTATCTACGTACCCTCGTACACCAAAAGCGGAAGTGTTTTGACAACGCAGTTGATGTAGTCGTACGTCTTCACGATCCGACCGATCCTAGCACCGAAGGTACGTCACCTCCGCGATCTGCACATGTTCAGTTCGGTGACGTCCCGCGAACTCTAGATCCAGCTGAGGTCGAGGGAGAGTTTCGCCAGCACGACAACGTGGTGACGGTGATGATGAAGTTACCGGCGCAGGGCTTCGCCTAAGCACTACAACGATATGACTGAGGTTTAGGGTGTGGAGGGGGGCACCGCACACGGCTAAACAATCAACTTGTGTGTCTATGGGGTGCCCCCTCCCCCATATATAAAGGAGAGGAGGAGGGGGAGGGCCGGCCCTCTCATCGCGCGCCCTAGGGGGGAGTCCTACTCCTGGTGGGAGTAGGATTCCCCTTTCCCTAGTTGGAGTAGGAGAGGAAGGAAGGGGGGAGAGAGGGAAGGAAAGGGGGGTCGGCCCCCCCACCCAATTCGGATTGGGCTTGGGGGGGGCCTCCACCTGGCCGCCTCCTCCTCTCTCCCACTAAGACCCAATAAGGCCCATACACTCCCCGAGGGGTTCCGGTAACCCCCCCCCCCCGGTACTCCGTAAATGCCCGAACTCACCCGGAACCATTCTGATGTCCAAGCATAGTCTTCCAATATATTGATCTTTATGTCTCAACCATTTCGAGACTCCTTGTCATGTCCGTGATCATATCCGGGACTCCGAACTACCTTCGGTACATCAAAACACATAAACTCATAATACCGATCGTCATTGGACGTTAAGCGTGCGGACCCTACGGGTTCGAGAACTATGTAGACATGACCGAGACACGTTTATGGTCAATAACCAATAGCAGAACCTGGATGCTCATATTGGTTCCTACATATTCTACGAAGATCTTTATCGGTCAAACCGCATAACAACATACGTTGTTTCCTTTGTCATGGGTATGTTACTGATGTCTACTACGCAACCTTCTTCTTGTAGACGTTGTTGGGCCTCCAAGTGCAGAGGTTTCTAGGACAGTAGAAAATTTCCCTCAAGTGGATGACCTAAGGTTTATCAATCCGTGGGAGGTGTAGGATGAAGATGGTCTATCTCAAACAACCCTGCAACCAAATAAAAAAGAGTCTCTTGTGTCCCCAACACACCCAATACAATAGTAAATTGTATAGGTGCACTAGTTCGGCGAAGAGATGGTGATACAAGTGCAATATAGATGGTAGATATAGGTTTTTGCAATCTGAAATTATAAAAACAGCAAGGTGACTAATAATAAAAGTGAGCGTAAACGGTATTGCAATGCTAGGAAACAAGGCCTAGGGTTCATACTTTCACTAGTGCAAGTTCTCTCAACAATAATAACATAACTGGATCATATAATTATCCCTCAACATGCAACAAAGAGTCACTCCAAAGTCACTACTAGCGGAGAACAAACGAAGAGATTATTGTAGGGTACGAAACCACCTCAAAGTTATCCTTTCTGATCGATCTATTCAAGAGTCCGTAGTAAAATAACATGAAGCTATTCTTTCCGTTCGATCTATCATAGAGTTCGTACTAGAATAACACCTTAAGACACAAATCAACCAAAACCCTAATGTCACCTAGATACTCCATTGTCACCTCAAGTATACGTGGGCATGATTATATGATATGCATCACACAATCTCAGATTCATTTATTCAACCAACACAAAGTACTTCAAAGAGTGCCCCAAAGTTTCTACCGGAGAGTCAAGACGAAAACATGTGCCAACCCCTATGCATAAGTTCACAAGGTCACTGAACCCGCAAGTTGATCAAAAAACGTACATCAAGTAGATCACATGAATATCCCATTGTCACCACACATAAGCACATGCAAGACATACATCAAGTGTTCTCAAATCCTTAAAGACTCAATCCGATAAGATAACTTCAAAGGGAAAACTCAATTCATTACAAGAGAATAGAGGGGGAGAAACATCATAAGACCCAACTATAATAGCAAAGCTCGCGATACATCAAGATCGTGCCAAATCAAGAAAACGAGAGAGAGAGAGAGAGAGAGAGATCAAACACATAGCTACTGGTACATACCCTCAGCCCCAAGGGTGAACTACTCCCTCCTCGTCACGGAGAGCGCCAAGATGATGAAGATGGCCACCGGTGAGGGATCCCCCCTCCGACAGGGTGCCGGAACAGGGTCCCGATTGGTTTTTGGTGGCTACAGAGGCTTGCAACGGCGGAACTCCCGATCTATTGTGCTCCTCGATGTTTTCAGGGTATATGGATATATATAGGTGAAGGAAGTCGGTCAGGGGAGACACGAGGGGCCCACAAGGGTGGGGGCGCGCCCATGGGGGTAGGGCGTGCCCGGGACCCTCGTGGCCACCTCATTGCTTCCCGGACGTCTACTCCAAGTCTCCTGGATTGCGTTTGTTCCAAAAATAACTCTCCCGATGGTTTCATTCCGTTTGGACCCCGTTTGATATTCCTTTTCTGCGAAACATTGAAATAGGCAAAAAACAGCAACTTGGACTGGGCCTCCGGTTAATAGGTTAGTCCCAAAAATAATATAAAAGTGTATAATAAAGCCCATTAAACATCCAAAACAGATAATATAATAGCATGAATACTTCATAAATTATAGATACGTTGGAGACGTATCAGCATCCCCAAGCTTAATTCCTGCTCGTCCTGGAGTAGGTAAATGATAAAAGAAAGAATTTAGAAGTGTGAATGCTAGCAGGTGCACATGTTTGATCAATGATAATTTCAGTCACCTTTTCTAGCATCATTATATGTCATAACAGTAGCTCATCTCATAAAACTTTTCATGATCAAGTAACAAGCTATTCACATGTTAGAGCATAGACCATAAACTTTCTTGAAAACTAACAAACTTCATTCTCAGTCATCAAACAATTGCAATTCATCTTATTTTCAAGAAGGGTCTATGTCAGAGCTTTGATTTAGCAAACTCCACATACTCAACTATCATTTAATCTTTCACAATTGCTAACACTCACGTGATATTTATGGGTCCAAAGTTTTAATCGAACACAGAGAAAGATAGGGGATTATAGTTTCGCTTCCCAACCTTTTACCTCAAGGGTAATGCCAACAATAATAATTTATGAACGCCTACATCCAAGTGTATATATATATCCAGATCACCCCAACACAAAGTGCTTACCAAAGGAAAAAAATGTAAAAAGGAAAGGTGGTGATCACCATGACTCTTGCATAAGGGTAGAAGATAATAGTAAAAGATAAGCCCTTCGCAGAGGGAAGCAGAGGTTGTCATGCGCTTTTATGGTTGGATGCACAAAATCTTCATGCAAAAGAACGTCACTTTATATTGCCGCCTGTGATAAAGACCTTTATTATGCAGTCCGTCGCTTTTATTTCTTCCCTATCACAAGTTCGTATAAAGCTTATTTTCTTCACACTAATAGATCATACATATTTAGAGAGCAATATTTATTGCATGCACCGATGACAACTTACTTGAAGGATCTTACTCAATCCTTAGGTAGGTATGGTGGACTCTCATGGCAAAATTGGTTTAAACGATGTTTGGAAGCACAAGTAGTATTTCTACTTGGTGCAAAGAATTTGGCTAGCATGAGAGGCAAAGGCAAGCCCAGCATGTTGGATGATCCAAGACAATATAACATTTCGGATATAGGAAAACATAACCCATTAAGTTGTCTTCCTTGTCCAACATCAACTTTTTAGCATTTCATATTTTAATGAGTGCTCACAATTACAAAAGATGTCCATGATAGTATATTTATATGTGAATTCTCTCTTCCTTCAATATTCTTTCATGAATTGTTCAAATGACCAATGCAATGTTTGCTAAACTTCAATAAATTTACAACCTCTACTTCTTATATGTGAAGTCATTACTCCCCATGGGATAAGCATATGAAACATATATAATTTCATATTTATGACATTCAAATCATTCAACCATTTACTCATAGGATATAAATGAAGCACATGAGTAAATGACAAACTACTTCCAAAAAGATATAAGTGAAGATAAATGAGTAGTTAAGTAATTATGCGGCCATGTGAAGACTCTCTATCATTTAAGAATTTTAGATCTAATGTATTTTATTCAAGCATCAAGCAAAGCAAAACAAAATGATATTTCAAGGATAGCACACATCATGTGAAGAAGCAAAAACTTAGGTTCAACCAATACTAACCGATAATAGTTGAAGAAGAAAGGTGGGATGCCTACCGTGGCATCCCCAAGTTTGGATGCTTGAGACTTCTTGAAATATTATCCTGGGGTGCCTTGGTCATCCCCAAGCTTCAACTTTTGTGTCTCCTTAATTCCTTTTATATCACGGTTTCCCTAAATCTCAAAGACTTCATCCACACCAAACTCAACAAGAACTCGTGAGATAAGTTAGTATAAAACAATGCAAAAAACTTATCATTTATTACTGTAACAAATCAATAAAATTATTATTCAACATTGCATACTAAATTTCTCTGCATATTTAATACTCCTATCCTCAAATAGAATCATTAAACAAGCAAACATATGCAAACAATGCAAACATAATAGCAATCTGCCAAAACAGTATAGTTTGTAAAGAATGCAAGATTCATCATACTTCCCTAACTCCAAAAACTATGAGAAAAATACTACACTATAGAAGATTTATCATATCTAAACAAGCCAAATGTTTCAATATTATATCATTTTCTGACTTTTCTAGGGAATTTTTACAATAGGGTAAACTTTCTGTTTTGAAACAACAACATGTATACTTGCAAAATAAGCATGGTAAAGGCTATCCTTGACATTTTTATTGAAAATATAGATGCAAAACATTATTATAAATAACAGCAAGCAAATACTAACAAAAGAAAATGACGCTCCAAGCAAAACACATATCATGTGGTGAATAAAAATATAGCTCCAAGTAAAGTTACCGATGAATGAAGACGAAACAGGGGATGCCTTCCGGGGCATCCCCAAGCTTAGGCTCTTACCACTCCTTATTCCATAGTCCATCGAACCTTTACCCAAAACTTGAAAACTTCACAACACAAAACTCAACAGAAAATCTCATAAGCTTCATTAGTATAAGAAAATAAAACCACCACTTAGGTACTGTTGTGATCTCATTCTAAATTCATATTAGTGTAATAACTATTGTATTCCAACTTCTTTATGGTTCATACCCTCCGATACTACTCATAGATTCATCAAAATAAGCAAACAACACATAGAAAACAGAATATGTCAAAAACAGAACAGTCTGTAGTAATCTGTATCATTAGAATACTTCTGTAACTCCAAAAATTCTTAAATAAATTGGTGTACCTGAGGAATTTGTCTATTAATCATCTGCAAAAAGAATCAACCTAAAATCACTCTCCAGTAAAACATGGCAGCAAATCTCGTGAGTGCAAAAGTTTTTGTTTTTTACAGCAAGATCGCCTAGACTTCACCCAAGTCTTCCCAAAGGTCTTACTTGGCACAAACACTAACTAAAACATAAAACCACATCTAAGCAGAGGCTAGATGAATTATTTATGACTAAACAGGAGCAAAAATCAAAGAACAAAAATAAAATTGGGTTGCCTCCCAACAAGCGCTATAGTTTAACGCCCCTAGCTAGGCATGATGATTTCAATGATGCACACATAAAAGATAAGAATTGAAACATAAAGAGAGCATCATGAAGAATATGACTAGAACATTTAAGCCTAACCCACTTCCTATGCATAGGGATTTTGTGAGCAAACAACTTATGAGAACAATAATCAACTAGCATAGGAAGACTAAACAAGCATAACTTCAAAACTTTAAGCACATAGAGAGGAAACTTGATGTTATTGCAATTCCTACAAGCATATGTTCCTCCTTCATAATAAATTTCAGTAGCATCATGAATTATTTCAACAATATAACTATCACATAAAGCACTATTTTCATGATGCACAAGCATAGAAATTGTACTACTCTCCACATAAGCAAATTTATTCTCATGAATAGTAGTGGGAGCAAACTCAACAAAATAATTATCATGTGAGGCATAATCCAATTGAAAACAAAAATCATGATGACAAGTTTTATGGTTATGATTATTCTTAATAGCATACAATTCATCACAATAATCATCATAGATACAAATTTTGTTCTCATAATCAATTGGAACCTCTTTCGAAATAGTGGATTCATCACTAAATAAAGTCATGACCTCTCCAAAACCACTTTCATCAATATAATCATCATAAATAGGAGGCATGCTTTCATCATAATAAATATTCTCATCAAAACTTGGGGGACAAAAAATATCATGTTCATCAAACATAGCATCCCCAAGCTTGTGGCTTTGCATATCATTAGCATCATGGGTATTCAAAGAATTCATACTAACAACATTGCAATCATGCTCATCATTCACATATTTTATGCCAAGCATTATATGTAATTCTTCTTCTAGTACTTGAGCACAATTTTCCTTCCCATCATTTTCACGAAAGATATTAAAAAGATGAAGCGTATGAGGCAAACTCAATTCCATTTTTTTGTAGTTTTCTTTTATAGACTAAACTAGTGATAAAACAAGAAACTAAAAGATTCGATTGCAAGATCTAAAGATATACCTTCAAGCACTCACCTCCCCGGCAACGGCGCTAGAAAAGAGCTTGATGTCTACTACGCAACCTTCTTCTTGTAGATGTTGTTGGGCCTCCAAGTGCAGAGGTTTGTAGGACAGTAGAAAATTTCCCTCAAGTGGATGACCTAAGGTTTATCAATCCGTGGGAGGCGTAGGATGAATATGGTCTCTCTCAAACAACCCTGCAACCAAATAACAAAGAGTCCCTTGTGTCCCCAACACACCCAATACAATAGTAAATTGTATAGGTGCACTAGTTCGGCGAAGAGATGGTGATACAAGTGCAATGTGGATGGTAGATGTAGGTTTTTGCAATCTGAAAATATAAAAACAGCAAGGTAACTAATAATAAAAGTGAGCGTAAATGGTATTGCGATGCTAGGAAACAAGGCCTAGGGTTCATACTTTCACTAGTGCAAGTTCTCTCAACAATAATAACATAACTGGATCATATAACTATCCCTCAACATGCAACAAAGAGTCACTCCAAAGTCACTAATAGCGAAGAACAAACGAAGAGGTTATTGTAGGGTACGAAACCACCTCAAAGTTATCCTTTCTGATCGATCTATTCAAGAGTCCGTAGCAAAATAACACGAAGCTATTCTTTTTGTACGATCTATCATAGAGTTCGTACTAGAATAACACCTTAAGACACAAATCAACCAAAACCCTAATGTCACCTAGATACTCCATTGTCACCTCAAGTATACGTGGGCATGATTATATGATATGCATCACACAACCTCACATTCATCTATTCAACCAACACAAAGTACTTCAAAGAGTGCCCCAAAGTTTCTACCGGATAGTCAAGACGAAAACATGTGCCAACCCCTATGCATAAGTTCACAAGGTCACTGAACCCCGCAAGTTGATCACCAAAATGTACATCAAGTAGATCACATGAATATCCCATTGTCACCACAAATAAGCACATGCAACACATACATCAAGTGTTCTCAAATCCTTAAAGACTCAATCCGATAAGATAACTTCAAAGGGAAAACTCAATCCATTACAAGAGAGTACAGGGGGAGAAACATCATAAGATCCAACTAGAATAGCAAAGCTCGCGATACATCATGATCGTGCCAAATCAAGAACACGAGAGAGAGAGATCAAACACATAGCTAATGGTACATACCCTCTGCCCCGAGGGTGAACTACTCCCTCCTCGTCATGGAGAGCACCGGGATGATGAAGATGGCCACCGGTGAGGGATCCCCTCCCCTTCGACGGGGTGCCGAAACAGGGTCCCGATTGGTTTTTGGTGGCCACTAAGGCTTGCGGCGGCGGAACTCCCGATCTATTGTGCTGCTCGATATTTTTAGTGTATATGGATATATATATATATGTGAAGGAAGTCGGTCAGGGGAGCCACGAGGGGCCCACGAGGGTGGGGGGTGCGCCCAGGGGGGTAGGGCGCGCCCTGGACCCTCGTGGCCACCTTGTTGCTTCCCCGACGTGTACTCCAAGTCTCCTGGATTGCGTTTGTTCCAAAAATAACTCCCCCGAAGGTTTCATTCCATTTGGACTCCGTTTGACATTCCTTTTCTGCGAAACACTGAAATAGGCAAAAAACAGCAACTTGGACTGGGCCTCCGGTTAATAGCTTAGTCCCAAAAATAATGTAAAAGTGTATAATAAAGCCCATTAAACATCCAAAACAGATAATATAATAGCATGAATACTTCATAAATTATATATACATTGGAGACGTATCAGTTACTTGCCCGAGATTCGATCGTCGGTATCTCAATACCTAGCTCAATCTTGTTACTGGCAAGTCTCTTTACTCGTTCCGTAATACTTCATCCCGCAACTAACTCATTAGTCACAATGCTTGCAAGGCTTATAGTGATGAGTATTACTAAGAGGGCCCAGAGATACCTCTCCGAAACACGGAGTGACAAATCCTAATCTCGATCTATGCCAACCCAACAAACACCTTCGGAGACACTTGTAGAGCACCTTTATAATCACCCTTTTACGTTGTGACGTTTGGTAGCACACAAAGTGTTCCTCTGGTATTCGGGAGTTGCATAATCTCATAGTCTGAGGAACTTGTATAAGTCATGAAGAAAGCAATAGCAATGAAACTAACACGATCATAATGCTAAGCTAACGGATGGGTCATGTCCATCACATCATTCTCCTAATGATGTGATCCCATTCATCAAATGACAACACATGTCTATGGTAAGGAAACATAATCATCTTTGATAAACGAGCTAGTCAAGTAGAGGCATACTAGGGACTATAAGTTTTGTCTATGTATTCACACATGTACTAAGTTTCTGGTTAATACAATTCTAGCATGAATAATAAACATTTATCATGAATTAAGGAAATAAATAATAACTTTATTATTGCCTCTAGGGCATATTTCCTTCAGTCTCCCACTTGCACTAGAGTCAATAATCTAGATTACATTGTAATGATTCTAATACTCATGGAGCCTTGGTGCTGATCATGTTTTGCTCGTGGAAGAGGCTTAGTCAATGAGTATGTAACATTCAGATCCGTGTGTATCTTGCAAATCTCTATGTCCCCTTCCGACACTTGATGACGGATGGAATTGAAGCGTCTCTTGATGTGCTTGGTTCTCTTGTGAAATCTGGATTCCTTTGCCAAGGCAATTGCACCAGTATTGTCACAAAAGATTTTCATTGGACCCGATGCACTAGGTATGACACCAAGATCGGATATGAACTCCTTCATCCAAACTCCTTCATTTGCTGCTTCCGAAGCAGCAATGTACTCTGCTTCACACGTAGATCCCGCCATGACGCTCTGTTTGGAACTGCACCAACTGACAGCTCCTCCATTCAATAAAAATATGTATCCAATTTGCGACTTAGAGTCATCCGGATCAGTGTCAAAGCTTGCATCGACGTAACCGTTTACGACGAGCTCTTTTTCACCTCCATAAACGAGAAACATATTCTTAGTCCTTTTCAGGTATTTCAGGATGTTCTTGACCACTGTCTAGTGCTCCACTCCGGGATTACTTTGGTACCTCCCTGTTATGCTTATATCAAGACATACATCAGGTCTGGTACACAACATTGCATACATGATAGAACCTATGGTTGAAGCATAGGGAATGACTTTCATTTTCTCTCTATCTTCTGCAGTGGTCGGGCATTGAGTCTGACTCAACTTCACACCTTGTAACACATGCAAGAACCCTTTCTTTGACTGGTCCATTTTGAACTTCTTCAAAACTTTATCAAGGTATGTGCTTTGTGAAAGTCCAATTAAGCGTCTTGATCTATCTCTATATATCTTGACGCCCAATATGTAAGCAACTTCTCCGAGGTCTTTCATAGAAAAACTCTTATTCAGGTATCCCTTTATGCTATCCAGAAATTATATATCATTTCCAATCAACAATATGTCATCTACATATAAGATTAGAAATGCTACAGAGCTCCCACTCAACCATATGCTTTGATCACACTATCAAAGCGTTTATTCCAACTCTGAGAGGCTTGCACCAGTCCATAAATGGATCGCTGGAGCTTGCACACTTTGCTAGCACACTTTGGATCGATAAAACCTTCCGGTTGCATCATATACAACTCTTCTTCCAGAGATCCATTTAGGAATGCAGTTTTGACATCCATTTGCCAAATTTCATAATCATAAAATGCAGCAACTACTAACATGATTCAGACAGACTTAAGCATCGCTACGGGTGAGAAAGTCTCATCATACTCAACTCCTTAAACTTGTCGAAAACCTTTCGCAACAAGTCGAGCTTTGTAAATAGTAACATTACCGTCCATGTCTGTCTTCTTCTTAAAGATCCATTTATTTTCTATGGCTTGCCGATCATCGGGCAAGTCCACCAAAGTCCACACTTTGTTCTCATACATGAATCCCATCTCAGATTTCATGGCCTCTAGCCATTTCGTGGAATCTGGGCTCATCATCGCTTCCTCATAGTCCGTAGGTTCATCATGGTCTAGTAACATGACTTCCAGAACAGGATTATCGTACCACTCTGGTGCAGATCTTACTCTGGAAGACCTACGAGGTTTGGTAGTAACTTGATCTGAAGCTTCATGATCATCATCATTAGCTTCCTCACTAATTGGTGTAGGAATCATAGGAACTGATTTCTGTGATGAACTACTTTCCAATAAGGGAGAAGGTACAACTACCTCATCAAGTTCTACTTTCCTCTCACTCACTTCTTTTCTCTAGAAAGGATCCATTCTTAGCAACAAAGATTTTGCCTTCAGATCTGTGATAGAAGGTGTACCCAACAATTTCCTTTGGGTATCCTATGAAGACGCACTTCTCCGATTTGGGTTCGAGCTTATCAGGTTGAAGCTTTTTCACATAAGCATCGCAGCCCCAAACTTTAAGAAACGACAACTTTGGTTTCTTGCCAAACCATAGTTCATAAGGCATCGTCTCAATGGATTTGATGGTGCCCTATTTAATGTGAATGTTCAGACACACCATTTTGCTGTGGTGTTCCATGTGGCATTAATTGTGAAACTATCCCATGTTGTTTGAAATGAAGACCAAACTTGTAACTCAAATATTCCCCTCCACAATCAGATCGTAGAAACTTTATTTTGTTGTTATGATCATTTTCCACTTCACTCTGAAATTCTTTGAACTTTTCAAATGTTTCAGACTTATGCTTCATTAAGTAGACATAACCATATCTGCTCAAATCATCTGTGAAGGTAAGAAAATAACGATACCCACCACGAGCATCAATACTCATTGGACCGCATACATCGGTATGTATTATTCCAACAAGTCAGTAGCTCGTTCCATTGTTCCAGAGAACGGATTTTTAGTCATCTTGCCCATAAGGCACGGTTCGTAAGCACCAAGTGATTCATAATCAAGTGATTCCAAAAGTCCACCAGCATGGAGTTTCTTTATGCGCTTTACACCGATATGACCCAAACGACAGTGCCATAAATAAGTTGCACTATCATTATTAAACTTCAATCTTTTGGCTTTAACACTATGAATATGTGTATTACTACTATCAAGATTCAACAAAAATAGATCACTCAGCAGGGGTGCATGACCATAAAAAATATTACTCATATAAATAGAACAACCATTATTCTCTAATTTAAATGAATAACCATCTCGCATTAAACAAGATCCAGATATAATGTTCATGCTCAACACTGGCACCAAATAACAATTATTTAGGTCTAAAACTAATCCCGATGGTATATGTAGAGGTAGCGTGCCGACCGCGATCACATCGACTTTGGAACCATTTCCCACGCGCATCATCACCTCGTCCTTAGCCAATCTTTGCTTAATCCGTAGCCCCTATTTCGAGTTGCAAATATGAGCAACAAAACCAGTATCAAATACTCAGGTGCTACTACGAGCATTAGTTAAGTACACATCAATAACATGTATATCAAATATATCTTTCACTTTGCCATCCTTCTTATCCGCCAAATACTTGGGGCAGTTCCGCTTCCAGTGACCAGTCCCTTTGTAGTAGAAGCACTCAGTTTCAGGCTCAGGTCCAGACTTGGGTTTCTTCTCTTGAGCAGCAACCTTTTTGCCGTTCTTCTTGAAGTTCCCTTCTTCCCTTTGTCCTTTTTCTTGAAACTAGTGGTCTTATTGACCATCAACATTTGATGCTCCTTTTTGATTTCTACCTCCGCAGCCTTTAGCATCGCGAAGAGCTTGGGAATAGTCTTGTTCATCCCTTGCATATTATAGTTCATCACGAAGCGTTTATAGCTTGGTGGTAGTGATTGAAGAACTCTGTCAATGACACAATCAACTGGAAGATCAACTCCCAGTTGAGTCAAGTGATTATGGTACCCAGATATTCTGAGTATGTGTTCACTAACAGAACTATTCTCCTCCGTTTTGCAGTTGTAGAACTTGTTGGAGACTTCATATCTCTCAACTCGGGCATTTGCTTGAAATATTAACTTCAACTCTTGGAACATCTCATATGCTTCATGACGTTCAAAACGTCTTTGAAGTCCCGATTTTAAGCCGTAAAGCATGGCACACTGAACTATCGAGTAGTCATCAGCTTTGCTCTGCCAGGCGTTCTTAATGTCATCAGTAGCATCTGCAGCAGGCCTGGCACCCAACGGTGCTTTCAGGACGTAATTCTTCTTGCAACAATGAGGATAATCCTCAAGTTACGGACCTAGTCCATGTAGTTGCTGCCATCATCTTTCAACTTAGCTTTCTCTAGGAACGCATTAAAATTCAAAGGAACGGTAGCACGGGCCATTGATCTACAACAACATAGACATGCAAAAAACTATCAAGTACTAAGTTCATGACAAATTAAAGTTCAATTAATCATATTACTTAAGAACTCCCACTTAGATAGACATCCCTCTAATCATTTTTGGTATGGGGGCGTGCATTTTCCCAGTCGCCCCCAACAAATAGTCATTTTTCCTTTTTCTTTTCTTCGATCATTCCAACAAACACCTTCTGTGCGTGCATGCCCAACACGTGGACTCGAGCTCGCCAGCGACGACCCCGGGCCACCCCGTCCTTCCTCCTCCGCCATGGCCGTCGGTGGCGCCGGCGTTCTGCTCTGCATGGAGGCCGCGCCGCACGATGCCAAAGCTCCCACCAGGAACGCCAGACGCTCGCTCGCACACCACGCCCGCCTGGACGTCGATGCCAATCGTCGGGCACAGGTCGCCTGGACACCCGGCATGCCACGCCCGACCAGCCCGGCCGCCCCACGCGCCGCCCGGCCTCCCACACTCGCCGCCCCACGCGCCGCCCGACCTCCTGCCCTGGCCGCCGTGCTCGCCCCGGATCACCA
>NC_041387.1:81776212-81776773 GCF_002162155.2 Triticum dicoccoides | reverse complement strand
GACGCGCCCGGTGCCGGGGGCCGCCTGTGGTCGCCACGCTCGGGGCCGGTGCGCCTGGTGCCGGGGACGCCCGTGGCCTCCGCGCTCGGGGCCGGGTGCGCCCGTGGCCGGCGCGCCCAGTGCTGGGGCCGCCCGTGGCAGGCCTCGCCGCCCACGCCCGCCCGTGGCAGGCCTCGACGCCCACGCCCGCCCACAGCGTCGCTGGCCGCCTGGACCACGGCCGCACTCCTCGTCGACGCATGGCTTCCTGGCCGCCGAGTCTTTCACGCTGGCCAAGACGGAGCTCCCCGGCGTGGCCTTCTGCTGCAACGACATGAATGAGGGCGACGGGTACCCGGCGTGGCCTGGAGATGCAGGAGAGAGGCCATGCACGCGGTGGGCCTGTGAGGAAAAGAGGAGAGAGAGTGAGGAGAGGCTGACTTGTGGGGGGTTTTGCATGCAAAAAGAGCGCCGACGCCCCAACTGCCCTCCCAGCTTTCTGGGTTCGGGTTGGGACCGCCGGACGTAATTTTGGCTAAACTCGGCGCTATTTGAGCTTTTGGGGGTATGACTAGGTGAAAA
>NC_041387.1:81774246-81776092 GCF_002162155.2 Triticum dicoccoides | reverse complement strand
GGGGCTCCCGGGACGACGACTGGAGATGCTCTAACCTTCTTGATGTACACAAGCGTGCAACACTTTAACAACGTGGTGTGCTACATCGAGCTCAATTTACTCTTCACAGGCTGGTTTGGATCTGTTCTTGTACTAAATACACATATGGCATTTTCATGTACTTCCTCCTATCTAAAACAATGATAAGTAATGTGCAGTGGAGAGACTATATACAATGTACTGATCGTTTAGATTACTGAAGTACTTCATTTTTTTCTTGAGAAAGTATGCTTGTATTCAAATCACAAAATAATACAGTCCTTGATTCATACAAGCACACCCTAATACACACATAAATAAATTGGAATAACAAAGAGCACCCTAAAACAATTAGTAAAACACGAAGATCTCTGTACCTCTGTGTCATCATCTCTAAACCCTGCGAGAAAACCCCTGCAACATAAGCATCTGCAACCAGACCTAAGTAGACTATCATCTTCAACCAGGATATAATCGCTGCCAGGCTGCTCCCCCTTTTCTTCACTCCCGCGCCGAAAAGATAAGGACACACATATGCATCCAACACGCTTGCACCAGCCTTCGCCATCTATGGCTTTGAGTATCGATGTATGTGCCCCTTTTTGGATGAAAGAGAACTAGGATCCGGTTCCGACGCTGCGGTCGGGCCAACTGCCCGGGCAAAAGCAGGATATCCCTCCAGCAACAACACAAAGGAGGAAGAAACGCAACACGAAATCATACCGACGATGAGGAAGAAGAATCCATGTCTCCGCACAATCACCACCCATCCGAGGACCAACCAAGCCAGTGTAGATCGACCTCCAGACACCATAGCCCTCGACCTCGATGAGATCCGAGGATCCCTTACCCCGCTGGCTCCTAGACGAAGGCAAGAGCCCCGCCTAATCGTGAACGGAGCCTGAAGAAACTTGTTTGGACTCGACGCCGTCGCAACAGCCTCGACAACGACTCCCTCAATCCTAACCACCGAGAACCCATCCGACGCACATATCTGAGTTCCCCCTCCCTCCCGCCGCCGGAGCGGCCGGCCGAGGGAGAGGGAACCAGCAGCGGCGCTGGCGGCTTGCGAAGGGAACCCGCAGTCGCTTTCTTTCGGCCTCGCTACGATCCTGAGAAACATACTGTAAGATCTTATATTTCTTTTCTTTACAGAGGGAGTACATATTTTCCTTTTCAGCTAAATTCGAGCCCAGCTGTGTGTCAACTGCAGATGGAGGGCGTGAATGCGTTCGTGTGAACCCTAAACTTTCCATCCAACGGCTCAAAACAGACGAAGAACGAAATAACCTGCCTCCGAGCTCAACAGCACCGCCGGCGGCGTCCCAAAGAGCAAAGCCCTCGGCCCGAGCTCCCCTGCTGCTCCCTGTCCTGCACTTCCTTCCTTCCGCACGGAACCCGCTCTCGCCGGCAGGCAAGCCGAATCCCCCCACCATGGACGACGTTAGCTCAAGGTACGAGATCCCGCGGACGGCCGAGTTCCTGCGGCGCCGCGCCTACACCAGGGTCGCCCTCCAGGTAGTTCCCCCCTCTTCTTCTTTCTCTTGAGGTTAATTTGGTGCTTTAGCTGTAAAAAATCACCCCATTTGACTCCGACGCCTTTGCCTTGGTTGCTTGTCTCGGCTCCATGGCGCTTTAGTTCCCGGACGAGCTGCTCAAGGATGCGGCGGCGGTGGCGCGGGCGCTGCGGGCGGAGCTCGGCGGCGGGGCCAAGCTGTTCGTGATGGCCGACACCGCGTACAACTCGTGCTGCGTCGACGAGGTGGGGGCGTCCAACATCGACGCCCAGTGCGTCGTCCACTACGGCCACTCCTGCATGAGCCCGTGA
>NC_041387.1:81761737-81773824 GCF_002162155.2 Triticum dicoccoides | reverse complement strand
CGTCAGTTGTCGCGCCCCGTTTTAATGGGCAGGCTGAGTCGAGAAAACAAGATTGTTGCTTCGGAATGGTAGTTTTTGTCTCTGTAGGTGGTTGATTTCTCTGTTTGTTGGATTAACGATTGGATGCTTCAGATTGTTCTGTTAGGGGCATTGATAATTACTAGTACTAGGCAATCATGTTAGAGATGGTCTGCTGTCTAGCAAAGGCATTGCCAGCTCTGAATTTAGCAGGAAATGGTTGATAGTAATACAAGGTGTTCCTCATTTATGTCCGGTCATGATGTCAGTGGGAGATGCTTATCATATTAATATTTCGTTTTTATTCACTTATACAGTTCCAGTCATTATGATGATTGTTTGCTGGAAGCCATTACCTTTTTGTTTCACATTATCAAAACTCTGTGCTGACAAGAACAAATCTAAATGCAGAACATCGAATTTGCCAGCTTTCTTCGTATTTGGGAAGGCACCATTGGACATCAGTTCGTGTTGCCGCTCATTGCTGGATTGCTCGAGAGAAAGCAGTAAACCCGTTCTTGTATGCCTCAACTATTTCTTATGCTGAAAATTGTGCTTTAGTATATGGAATAAGCATAAGATGTTCGTTTGTTATTGAATTCTCAGTTCTGGAGTTCACACAACTTTTCTAAACTACATTACTAAATCAACATACTGAAAATGGTTGCAGCTTGTTGCTAAATTGCTTGAGAGAAATCAGTAAACCACTTGTATGCCTCAAACTATTTCTTACGCTGAAAGTTGTGCTTTGGTTTATGGAATAAGCATCTATTTAGTCCTTGTCATTGAATTCTGGAGTTCACATTTTTTCTGAACTACATAACATCATCGTACTGAAAATGTTTGCCTTTCCTACTGAAGTAAAATCACCCTTTCTAAGTATATTAAATAAAATTAATAAGTTAGAAAAGATGGCATTTTCGGTTATAGGCATTTTCTTTCTAAGTTTAAATATTTATTATTTAGAACAATATAACTTTACCGGTAAGCTTAAATGTAATATCAATTAGGCCATATCCTTCGCAAGGAAGTACACAAAATTGATTTAGGTCACGATTCTAAATTAGAGTAGTTAGAACAAAAACAAATTGAGTTGGCTGTGGTCATTCTGTTGTGTTGCCGTTAATGGCTACATCTGCATGAAATTACCCTGTTTCTGGTAATAATTATGTAATGCCTGCATATTGTTTAATTTATCTGCTAACTATTTTTTTTCTGTTGCTGCATGTTTCCAGCGGTGTTACTATTTGCTGATTCAATTTGTCGAGCTATCAATTGTTATATTCATCACTTATACTTGTAATAGTATTTTGCTGATCTGACTTATTAAATAGGTGTTATGTGGGTTAGAGTATGGACATGCTTTGGACGATCTTAAAAGAGCCACTTTGGAATTATGCAAATCAGATTGTCAAAATTCCGAAATCCATTATGCAGAAGTTCTGTGTTCAGAAATGAGTCCGTCATCAAGTCCCACTGCAGAAGAGCAATGTTCTCAATCCAATGGAAGCACTCATAATGATGGTTTGCCTGCAGACAATGATGATTTGGCAACACTTGTGAACAGTTGCTGTAATGTGGAAGGATCCACGCGCAAGTATAATCTTGGAGGCCTTACATGGCGCATATCCACCGATGAGAAAATGGATGACTATTTGTTATATTGGATTGGACAAGATAACTCTGCTTTTGCCAACGTTGCACTTACTTTCAATAAATGTGATATAGGTCTGTTTCCCTCTTCCTCAGTTTATGGCTAGTTGGAGAATCACTTCAATTCATGCAAATCATGTTTTGCCTAATTTCTAGTTTGGCTCTATAATATATCAATGTACAATCCAGTTTGCTTCTCTTGACACATGTGTAAACAGTTATATGACAATATGAAACCTACACTATGGAGACTTGGAGAGCATGCTCGTTTGACCTTTAGGACATGTATTAATGACTTCTGCTAAATTATTTGTATTGTTAACATATAATATAGCCAGTGGGTTCCTGTGTTTTATTATGGGCCTGGCACCCTGGCATGCAGTACATGGATACGGTATCATGTGGTAGCATTTCGAGCATCCTTTATTTTTATGTTTGCTCCTAAGAGAAAAGATCTTTCTAATGAAATGAATTTGAATATTAATGAAACGTTTGTATGCAGTTAGATACGACACAGTAGCAAATCAATTCTCAAGGGATGTCTCTCATCTGATGAAAATTCTTAGGCGCAGGTACATTTTTGTGCAGCATATGTATGCTATTATTTTCCTTTGAAATGCACGTACACATTATCTGTGTAGTATTAATAATAATACAAACTGTTTGTAGATATTACCTTGTGGAGAAGGCAAAGGATGCAAATATTGTTGGCATTTTGGTGGGAACTCTAGGCGTTGGTATGTACATTGTTACCTTTAATATTGAAAATATAGTTATGCCAATGTTAGGTAGGTGAGCATGGAAATCTAAGCTACCTTGGGTTTGGCTCTGCAATGTGGTATTGGGGAACTTGTTTGAATTGGACTTCAGATTTTAGCACCGCTTTCCTCAGTGTTTCAGGGTAAACATGCCATATGTTGAGCATCAAATAACTTGTGCATGTGGGTTGATTTGGTTCGATCTGGTCCGGCCTGATTGGTTCAGACCAAGGCTTATTCGGCTAGTTTGAAGCAGTTCAAAGCGGGACATATGCATGGTTTTTTGAATTTCTTTGGTGGTTTGACCGGATCAGGCCCTGATTATGTTTTCTCTTCTAGTTGAACTTCCTGTTTTTTCATGATTAGAGATTCATTCACTGAACTTGACTACAACTATTCGCTTATCACTTTGGTACTGTTGTGGACATATAATTGTGGTTCTGTGGCACATTGATTGTTGATACAGCTGGTTACCTTGACATAATCGAGCAAATGAAAAATCTGATCAAAGCTGCTGGAAAGAAATCTTATACACTGGTCATGGGACGGCCTAATTCTGCTAAGCTTGCCAATTTTCCTGAGGTGCTAGTGAATTCTAATTGTTTTTTCTGCTTCTCATATGTAGATTGACTGACAGATATTTTCTGTGGCAGTGTGAAGTTTTTGTATATGTTTCTTGTGCCCAAACTGCTTTATTGGATAGCAAAGAACTTTTAGCCCCAGTTATCACACCATTTGAAGCTGTATTAGCTTTTAGCAGGTACATGTCATTATTGACAACAGTATACGTGTGGCATTAAGTTTGAAGAATATCTTCTTTATCATCATTATTGGATCTGTGACACATTTTCAGAGGAAGAGAATGGACTGGAGAATATCTTTTGGATTTCAAGGAATTGATCAGTTCGGAGAAACCAGAAGTTGCAAGCAAAAGTGAAGAAGCACGTTTTTCTTTTATCAAAGGCGGCTATGTGGAAGATGATTGTCCTCAAGGTATTATGCACTTGGATCTATATATCTGTCACTGTGTGCACTAGGTCTTTTACCTGTTGAAGTCCTGCAACATTAGTGTGTTCACCTATTGAGTTCCATATTTCATTTGGAACCTTATAAAAACTCCACATGCTAATAGTTATGGTCTCGTGATTCATGCTTTTTTTCTTCTTCTAAATCACACGTGTTTTCCCGCCATTTGGCCCCACAGAAAACGAGGAGCATTCAGAAACATCACTTGCACTGGCCGAGCTAACGGAGAAGGCCCTAAGCACCCGAAACCAAAATAGCGATGCAGTTCTTTACCAAGGAGGTGCGAAGTCTGCGATCGAATACCTCAAGGCCCGGTCCTACCGTGGTATGACTGGAGAATACGAGGGTCCAGCGCCAGACTCGGTCTTGATAGGCAGGACAGGGAGGGCTGCTGGTTACTCTGATGAGAAAACGAAGAGCCCAGAATGAGGGAATGCTGCGTGCATTTGCATACTGGACAGTTTTGTGGGGAAAGCCTGCTGGTTTGTTTTAGCGGGGAAAACGATACTTTTGGATGCCGTTTTACTGGCTTAGGGCCTAGTTTGGCTGTCCTTTGGGTTTTGTATACTAGAAACTGCTGTATTCACAGGGTCAGTTTTGTTGTGAGCCATGAGGCGCATGTGAAGCACTGTGGAAATTTGTGTAAAACTGTGGCACTTAGCCAAATTAAGTAGATTTTGGTGCCGGTGGTTTATTGTCCTATACCCTGTCTAACCATTTTTTTGCGTGCACGTTAATCGGAGTGATGCCTGCAGGGGAACTGTATAGTTTTGTTCAATGAAACACAGGTGTTATCTACAAGATATATTGGGAATATACATCAAGGAGGAGTGGAGTGGACTGTGCAGAGCTTGGACCCAAGCTAAACAGAGAGAATACAAATATCCTTTTTGAATAGAATTTTCAGGAGTCCAGACTAGCATTAATGTTGTGAAAAAACTTGGTGTTTCCTTGACTCGAGCTGTTCTATGCAGCCACCTTGGAGACTTGCGTGAAGGAGATCCTGGCGTCCCTATCCAGGTGGTGGAATGGGAGCTCCAGTGTAATATTCTTGCAGGCATCATTGACGAATAGTCAAGGTTGGGCAGATAATATAGTCGAAATGGCTTGGCTGCCAAGGCATCTTGACCAGCCAGCCGGCCGGCCGGCCGATTGCGAAGAAACTGATCAACATTCGGGTGTGCCAACCACTCCACGGGTCCATGGGCAAGTGAAGACGAACCTGGAGTCAACTAGCATGGAAAGCAGCGGATCCGAATGAGTTTTGAATAAAGTTGCCTTGGCTTACTAGTTAGTAGCTAGAGACAGTGAAGCCCTATAAAAACGAGAGAACCCATGGTCATGGGCACTCACACTCTGCTCACCCCATCGTCTGCCGGCCGCTGACCAGTTTTGCTTCAACGCACGGCACCGCCGGTGGCGACCAAGGCAGCCGTAAGCAAGCAAGTAAGCCTCACTTGTTTAAGCATCTGTTCATGTCACTCATCTATAGCTTTTGCTTCTCACAAACTGTATACATCATTCATGTTCTCCTCTTCTACTCTACACAGGGATGTGAAGAGAACTCTGATGATCTACGTGCAGTAGCCAAGGTTTCACCTATTCGAACCGTGCCCAAGAACCTTGAGAAAAGAAACGACTCTAAATAACTTTGGAGGTAAGCAACATACAAAAATCCATCCTGACCATCTAGTTGGAACACATGTGGCCAACGTTTCCTGACCATCTAAATTCCCTCTGCTATTGTAGATTTGGCCAGAGTATAACACAATGAAGGATGCTGTGATTGGGCAGTTTCTCCTGGTGCTCATAGCAGCGTCCAGTGCGGCTGCACAAGCCGTCGCCACCTCCACTCACAGTAATGAAACGGACCGCCTCTCCCTGCTTGAGTTCAAGAAGGCCATCGTCCTCGACCCGCAGCGAGCCCTGGCGTCCTGGAACGAGAGCACCCACCTCTGTTATTGGGAAGGCGTCTCTTGCAGGACCAGGGACCTGCGCCGCGTCGTCTCTCTTCGCCTAGTCAACCGGGGTTTAGTGGGGCACATCTCTCCATGGCTCGGGAACCTGACGTTCCTCAGAAATCTAGCACTGCTGAAAAACACTTTCACGGGGGAGATCCCTTTGTCCCTTGGCCGCCTTCGTCGCCTCCAGACCGTCCACCTTAGCAATAACATTCTGCAGGGCAGCATCCCCACCAGCCTTGCAAACTGTTCCAGCCTCAAGGTCCTGTGGCTCAACAACAATGGTCTGGATGGCCAAATTCCTGCGGACCTCCCTCCGAACCTCCAGCAGCTGCAGCTTTCAACTAACGACATTGGTGGAACCATCCCTCCTTCCATTGCCAATGTCTCAGCAATGAGGAAGCTCAGCTGTGCGTTTAATCGTATCCAGGGCAGCATCCCTGACGAGCTTGCACAGTTGGGCGGGCTGGAGATTCTTTATCTGGGTAGTAATCTGTTGGTAGGCATGTTTCCACCAGCCATCCTCAATCTTTCCAGTCTCACCGGCCTCGGGCTTAACACGAATATGTTAAGTGGCGAGGTACCGTCCGACATAGGTAACTCTCTGCCTAATCTCCAGATACTTTCGTTAGGCCAGAACTTCTTTCATGGGGAAATCCCGCATTCATTCGTAAACGCAACCAGTCTACGTGTCTTGGACATATCGACGAATAATTTTACTGGGGTTGTGCCTAGCTCCATTGGCAGACTCTCCAAACTTGTCAAGTTAAATATTGAGACGAATAAGGTCCAAGCACGCAACAAGCAAGAATGGGACTTTGTGAGTAGCTTAGCAAACTGCACTGAGCTACAAGGTCTCTCGTTAGCAGGTAATCTTCTAGAAGGTCAGGTGCCAAGTTCATTGAGTAACCTTTCCATTCATGTTCAGTATCTGTTTTTGGGACAAAATCGGTTGGCAGGGAGCTTTCCTTCCGGCATAGCAAACTTTCCCAACCTGATCATTTTAGGATTGGACTACAATCGATTTACAGGTGTGGTACCACACTGGCTGGGAGCATTCAAAAATTTGCAAAAACTGAGCTTATCCACCAACATGTTTACAGGCAACATTCCTTCCTCCCTTTCCAATTTATCCCAATTAATAGAACTCCTTCTAGACACAAACCAATTCATTGGGCACATACCGACAAGCTTGGGAAACCTTCAATCGCTTGAAACACTGAGCATTTCCAATAATAATCTTCATGGTAGGGTGCCAGAGAGGATCTTTAGCATTCCAACAATAAGGGAAATTGGATTATCATCCAACAACCTTCACGGACAACTTCCTGCAGAAGTAGGCAACGCCAAGCAGCTCGTGATTTTGTTGCTTTCAGCCAACAAGTTATCTGGAGATATTCCAAGCACTGTGGGTGCTTGCAAAAGTTTGGAAGACATTGAGTTGGACAATAATATTTTCAATGGCAACATGCCCGCTTCATTTGGCAACCTATTTGGCCTAAAAGTCCTCAATTTGTCTTACAATAACTTAACCGGTTCAGTACCAGCGTCTCTTGGGAACCTTCAGCATCTTGAACAATTAGATTTGTCGTTCAACCATCTTGAGGGCAAGGTTCCAGTACATGGAATATTCAAGAACGCAACTGCCACACATATTGATGGAAATCAGGGCCTTTGTGGTGGGGCATCGAACTTATACCTGCCTTCATGTTCTGTTATGTCTTCAAATATATCTAAATACAGGCTACCTGTAATATTCAAAGTAGCAATCCCACTCGCTTGCATGCTCTCACTGCTTGCTACGGTGATCTTTGTGTTGCTTTGGCGGAGGAAAAAACATATGAGAAGTTCTATGTCTTCGCTCTCATTTGATAGCAAATTTCCTAAAGTTTCTTATAAGGATCTTGCTAGAGCAACTGATGGATTCTCTGTATCCAATTTGATTGGCACGGGAAGATACAGTTCAGTATATAGAGGGAAGATACTTCAAGAAGAAAATGTGGTTGCAGTGAAAGTATTGTGCTTAGAGACAAGGGGAGCACAGAGGAGCTTCATTGCAGAGTGCAATGCTTTGCGAAATGTGCGACACCGCAATCTAGTCCGTATCTTAACTGCATGCTCTAGCATCGATTCTAGAGGAAATGATTTCAAAGCGTTATTGTATGAGTTCATGCCAGGAGGGGATTTGCATAACTTGCTTTACTCAACGGAAGGCAATGGCAACTCTTTAAAACAGAGCTACATTTCACTTGCTCAAAGGTTAAACATTGTGGTGGATATAGCAGATGCAATGGCGTACCTGCACCATAACCACCATGGAAGTATTGTTCATTGTGATCTCAAACCCAGCAACATTCTTTTGGATAATGGCATGGTAGCTCATGTTGGAGACTTTGGACTCGCACGGTTGCAAGTCTATCCCATGTCATCATCCTTTGATGGCTCGACATCGGTTTCTTCGCTTGCAATCAGGGGAACCATAGGATATGTTGCTCCAGGTATTATTTTTTTACGGTCTGTTTTTCTTACTAATTTAGTTGGAAGTGTGAGATTAAACCGATCTCTCGATCTATGCAATCTACAGAATATGGAGCAGGTGGTCAAGTTTCTACCGCTGCAGATGTTTACAGTTTTGGGGTCGTTCTCCTTGAAATATTCATACGAAAGAGCCCAACAGATGACATGTTCAAGGACGGATTAAGCATTGCAAAGTTTGCAGAGGTCAACTTCCCTGACAAGATGTTGCAGAGTGTCGATCCACAACTGGTACAGGAGTTGGACCTTTGCCAAGAAGCTCCATCGGCGGAGGATAATGGAGTACATTGTTTACTTTCTGTGCTGAATGTTGGCCTTTGCTGCACCAAGTCCTCTCCAAGTGATCGCATCAACATGGAGGAGGTGGCTGGCAGGCTGCATAGAATCAGGGATGCATATATTGGAGGCTAAGACGAAGCTGAAGAATCAGTTCAACAATTGCAGCTTGGACTTTTTTTTTTGGGGTGCAAAAGTATGGTCTTGCTTAACATTATTTTGTATTGAACCGGCTCACCACTCCTTGGTCTAGAAAAGATGAGTGCTATAGGGGAAGAAAACAATGGTGCCATACTTAATGTACAACTAGAGCACCAAATGTACTCTCTTGCCATTCAATCCGCTGGTGCTGGATCTGGTTTTACCACAGCTTGGACTAGGAGCATATGCAAATGTGTAAAGTCATAATGCGGTATATGATGTAAAGGATGAGCAGCATGTGTGGGGAGGGCAATGAATCATAGGATTTGTAGGGCCTTGCACATTTTCTTCTTTATTGTGATGAATTCACCATGAGCCAATGGTATTAAACACGAAGAGTCATGGTTGGTGAGTCACCACTATATAGCAGACTTTACATATGTTGCTAGTGATAATTTCTCGTGCAAACTTACTCAACAATGATAGGATCGAGAAGCATTCCGAGCCAGTCAAGGCGTTCCTCTAAATGTGTAGGATTGGGAGGAATCCGGAAGGGGTGTAGGAATAGTACCTATGCTCTACCTTCCAGAGCTGAATCTTCCTGGAGTACAGTGAAGGTCCATTGTGCATAAAGCTTCATAGTTTTAAGATTCCTGAAAATCCCACAAAGAAAGCTTCTTCTTCTACTTGTAGTTGAAGCAGTGTTGCATGAATGACAAGTGCATAGAACTTCTTTCACCTAAGGCCACAGTGTTTTCGCAGAAAGCAAGGCTGGCCCCATATGGTAGTTTTTGTGTATGGTCTTTGATCGGTTACTTCTTTCTGTATGTTTTATGCTTAGGGTTTGCTGGTGTCCAATAGTTCTGGCGATGTTGTCGTGCGTTAAACTGTTGTCGACATCTCCTTAGTGAGGTTATTGGGCTGATCAGGTTCACGGCCAGGTGACACACTGCATTAAACGTTCGTCCACTTGGGCGTTTTTCATTATCAATTTCATGCAACAAAATTGGGAGCCTAGGCTCCTTTCGTCCAAAAAAAAACAGAATTATGATTGTAAATGTGTCATTCATGCAACAAAGGTCTTACTGCTCTCCCACAGCTCAGTTCCCTTCCACAAAGTTCTGTGTGGATATTCTCACTTGTTTACTTCGGGTGAAAATATTATAGATGAAATTAGTACTTTATTCCAAGAAATTTATTACAAAAAATTGATTTTTTTGGGAAAAAAGAAACCCTTAAAGAAGTGGTAACAAGTATCCTTAAACATGATTTTTTGTAAAGAATCTAATATTTTATCAATGTATTACAAGCTTGGCTAGGATTTGTGAGATTCAGTTTACAGAAGAGCAATCAACATCGTTCTCATCTAAAGCAGGTACCCCATAAACAGAAAAAACAATCCAGGGTAGTAAACAATACAAACTTGTAAAGGAGAAGTGGAAAGAAGTCAACAAATGGCGAGCATTTTCTTAAGCATCAACAAGTAGAATATCTCCAAGATCTGACAGTTTCCAAATCTCCTCAAGCTGCTAAAGATGTACTCGTATGAGAACCTGTGGGACAGGTAAACTAGAAGACATATAACAAGAAACCATTACCAAAGAAAAGAAAGGAAAGATAACAAAAACAAGGTTGCTACTACTGTTACAAAGTAGTTTGAGGAAAATCACAGCGTGAACTAAAATATAGTCCAATTAGTTGCTCACAAAGCATTACTTAGCACAACATTGAAGTTTCTTTTCCAAAACAACGATTCCAAAACTTGAGCGAGTACTCTGTACACTCCACATTTGAGCTGGTCTGAACTGGGGTTCCGCGGTCCAAAAGATGCGGTGTACTTCATCGGGTACAGGTCATGTTCATCTCACACCCCAACCTTCTTGGTTAATAGTAGCCCATCTGGTACCATAGTTAATGTACAACGACAGTTCCGAATGTGCTCTTTTGCCATTCAATCCGCTGGTGACGGATCTTGTTTGACAGCAACAACATGCGCAGATGTGTAGAGAGCCATAATGCTAGTACGTGATGCAAACGATGGTCATCATGTGAGTAGGGCACTGAATCCTAGTGTGCTCATGGTTGGTTGTTGGGGCCTTTCACAAATGTCTCTGTGAAAATCTGTGAATATCCTCACTTGTTTACTTTGGTTGACAATGTTGAAGATGAAATCATTACTTTTTTACAGGAAATTTAATAAAAATGTATTTTTTTTGGAAAACGAGAAATCTCCAAAAAGGTGGTAACAATGGAATATCCTCAGACAAGATTTTTGGAAAAGAACATAAAATTTCTTCGTTGTGTTCCAAACTTGGCTAGGATTTATGAGATTCAGTTTACAGGAGAGCAAACATCATTGTTCTCATCGAAATCAAGTAGGAGTACCCCACAAAAAAAAAGTCCACTGTAGTAAACAGTGCAAGCTGGAGAAGGGGAAAGAAGCCAACAAATGACATGCGAAGTATCTTGCCTCGAGCTCAAATGACCTCGGGAATGTTTTGAGTGCTTGCAAAATTTTATCGTGGAATAACATTCGTGGAAGTCGTGGCAAAGAAAACAAAATCGGAGGTCAAAAATGCTACTTTCGAAAGCATTACCGAAAAAGGGTCTTCCCTCGCTTTGTATTCCAAAGCACCAACACCGAGTACAGATAACGCTGTGGCGAGCAGCACAACACACCAAGAGAAAAAGAAGAAGAAACAAAAGCCAACCACGACAGCTTGGCAAAGCGCGGATGACCCGCCACCGCGGCGCCCACCGGAAATAAAACACCACAGACCGAGGCTCCGATCCGCCGCGTACCAAGCAGCACCTCCAAGAGGGGATGCGATGCCGATGACGCTGCTGCCCGGACGAGTCCTCGGGTTTCCCCGGGCACGCGGAGGGAGGTGGGGGGTGGCTACCACCGACACCCTCCAGGGAGGAATGGTGGCACCCACAGGTGTCACCGCGTCGGGGCCGAAGCCGGCAGGGATTTCTCCCGCAGTCCAACCCCAACCGCCCAACCGAACGGAACCGACGGCCAAACCGTCGCCCATCACCATGCGCCAACGCAGTAGCGCCGCCACCCACGCTGCCTCACTATGAACACCACCACGAGGCCAAGAGGATCGGAGAGAAGCTCACCACGACAGGAGCAGCAACATCGACGCCGAGCGGGAGGGAACCGCCTCCACCGCCGTCATGTGGGCACCGTCGCGGTAGCCGTCCGGACGCGGCAGCGGGGCATGTCGGGCCACCCCTGGCCCAGCCAGGCCCGTAGCGGGCCCGTTAAGCCCCGCCGGCCTCGATGCAGCAGGCCGGCGTCGTCGCCGCCGGCATCCAGCCGCACGTCGCATCTCCCCCGCCTCCCAGAAGCCACACCGGAGCCATCCCCGCCGCTGGCCTGCCCAGGCCCAGATGGGGCCTGAAGGGCCCAGATCTAGGCCGAGTGGACGACGCCAGATCCCGCCGCCGCGCCGCCCCGCCGCCAACGGCGGAGCCGCCGCCCATTTGCTCGCCTGCATGCACTACGGAGCCCCGCAGCCACGCCAGACCGCCACCGCCTAGATGCACCCCCCGAGCCGCTCCGCCCGCGTCGGAGAGCGACCGGAAGGGGAAGGGCCAGGAGGCCGCCGCCACCAGCAGCCCCAGGGCCAAGCCGGCCGTGGGCGCCCGCGACGGCGGCGAGAAGGAAGAAGGAAGGGGGGGAGCTGGAGGGAGGAGGCCCGACGCGTGGC
>NC_041387.1:81755436-81761503 GCF_002162155.2 Triticum dicoccoides | reverse complement strand
CTTTCGAAAGCATTTTGGAGCATCAATTTTTTTTTTGGCACAACTTCCATGAATCTCGCTTCGTAATGAAACTTTGCAAGCACTCAAAACATTCACCAGTGTTTGCCACAATAAAATCATTTTTTTATTTGTTTGCAATTTTTTTAAAAATGTACTGTTCACAAGGTGCATGTGAGCTTTGAGCTAAGAAGGGGACTTTCCCAACAAGTAGAATGTCTCTAATATCATTTTACAAGAACAAGCAACAATCTCCATTAAGAGAGGAAGGGGTTTTAATTACAAGAGTTAAGTTAGGCAAGAACAAGCTCTTGAGCCCAACCGAAATACCACACCCGCCTCCCGCAATTACCAAACACCTACTCCTCACGCACGCCTGCCTTGCGTTTCCACCTCTTCCCGCATAGCTGCAGTTCCTGCACTGCCAAGTTTACTACTGCCTGCACCGCTGAATGCTTGTTGTCGAACACCCTGGCGTTGTGTTCCAACCACAGTTTGCGAAGTCCGACGGTCAGAATTGTAGCTAGGTCCTTTAGCTTAACACATGCTCCCTCTGCCCTTCCATAGCACACCACCATTCTCTTACCCTTGCCATGGACCGAGGTGTTAGTCTTTGAAGGCCAAATTTCCGAAGCAGAAGGAATGAGAAGCCTCTCGCATAGACACATAAATTGCACCATAATGTGATCGAGCCTTTCCGGAGACCGATCGCAGAGTAAGCAACAAGTCGGGTGCTACGTTAGAGCATCTCCAACAGCCGCGCTATGCGCCGCGCGTAAAAAACCTGTTTGCCGCGCGCGCTTCGGCTGGTTTAGCGCGGCCGCCAGCGCTGAGCAGCGCACAAAAATACAGCGCGTGCGCCGCACAAACCACACAAAAAAGAGGAGCAAAAATGATCAAACAAACAAAATAAATCAACAATAAATAGTTCAATTTCGTTATCGTTACAACTTAAACAAATAGTTTATCATTCAGTACAACAAATAATGCAATAAACACAACAAATAGTTCATGAACAATACAATGTCGAATGCAGAAATCATGCTCTTTGTCGTCCATGCCATGCCCACCACTCTTCAATCAGATCATTCTGAAGTTCATTGTGAGTTGCGGGACGCGAATGGCATGATAGGAGGCAATAAAACGGGCTACCCTTTCAGCCCTCCGTCGCACTCGCACGGGATGTCCCAAGAGCTCATACTATGAGTAGTCTAAATCTTGGTCACGCTCATTCTCGATGATCATGTTGTGCATGATCACACAAGCGTGCATGATGTATCAAAGCATTTTTTGATTCCAAAATCTAGCCGGTCCTCTCACAATAGCAAATTGGGCTTGCAAAATCCCAAATGCTCTCTCCGCAACTTTTCTAGCCGTCGCCTGAGCATTGTGGAAATCAAGATTTTTCTTACCTTCCGGCTTTTTCAACGGCTTCACGAAGGTTTGCCACTTTGGATAGATGCCATCCGCTAGATAATAGTCATAGTTGTACGTACGTCCATTTGCTACAAACTGCACCTGTGGCAACTCACCGTTTGCAATCTTATTTATCAGTGGTGACCGGTTGACAACATTAATGTCATTCAAAGATCCAGGCATTCCAAAGAATGCATGCCAAATCCAAGTCTCCTAATCGGCCACCGCTTCAAGGATTATAGTGGAACCCTTTTTTTGTCCGTGGAACTGCCCATGCCATGCCTTTGGACAATTCTTCCAACTCCAATGCATGCAATCTATTGAGCCAAGCATGCCAGGAAAGCCGCGCGCTTTGTTCATCGCCAATAGCCTTGCGGCGTCTTCAGCAGTGGGAGATCTCAAATACTCCTCGCCAAACACTTGCACAATTCCCACTTCAAAGCACTTGACACACATGATGGCTTGGCTCTCACCCATAGCCAAGTGATCATCAACTAGATCAGCCGGGATACCGTATGCCAACATACGCAAAGCGGTTGTCACCTTCAGAAAGGTGCTATGCCCGAGCTCTCCAGCGGCATTCCTCCTTTGCTGGAAAAACCGGTCATGGCTCGCTAGTTTCTCTGCAATGCGCCTGAACAAGTCGGTGCTCATCCTAAACCGGTGACGAAAATACGACTCCAGGTATGTGGGATTCTCCACGAAATAGTTCTTCATCAATCTGTTATGGGCATCAATCCTATCTCTCTAAATTTTCTCCCGACCCATAACCGAACCACCGTGCTTCGGTTTTTTATTGATATGCATAGCTATGATCATTGCAAGATCCTCCTCCTCTTCCATATCAAATTCTTCTTCGGAAGAATCATACGACGAACTCATCTACAATGTTCAATACTATACTATAAAAACTACAATTCAAAACATGCACCAAATTCAAGAAGTTTGAGCAATACATACCTTGTAGGCGTTTTGTCGAACACCTTGCGGGCGCGGCGCGGCAGCGAGCGCTCGGGCGCTGTTCCTCGGACAACGGAGGCGCGCGAGGGCCGGCGGGACTAGGAGGGGATGGGGGCGGAAGCGCGGCGGCGTGGGGATAGGCCGGGGGAAGCGCCTGAACGGTCGCCGGGGGGCGCGGGCGGCAGCGACGGCGCGGCCGGATGGGGGTGGAAGTGGGAGAGGAAGTGCGAGAGCGAGCGCTCAAGTGTGCCGCGCGCTGTAGCGGGCGCCCGAAATACACCGCGCGGGATAGTGTTTCCGACAGCGCGCCCAACTCGTTATAGCGCGCGCGCCGTTTTTGCGTGCCCGCTGGAGCGACCTGCCGCGTTGCGCGCGCTAAAACGGACTAATTTGCGGCGTGGCGCTAGTTTAGCGCAGCTGTTGGAGATGCTCTTACTCTCCACGCTAGTCGGTCCGCACTCCAACATCGATCCCGCATAGCCAACCAAGTGAAATATCTCTCTTTCGGTGAAGTTGTGCGTAGTCAGCGAAAAAGACCTGACGAACTTGGCGTGTTGATACCGTTCGCCGTATGCCGCCCTTTTACTAGGTCTGGGCCGGCGGCGAGAAAGTTGTGAAGGAAATATGCCCTAGAGGCAATAATAAAGTTATTATTTATTTCCTTATATCATGATAAATGTTTGTTATTCATGCTAGAATTGTATTAACCGGAAACATAATACATGTGTGAATACATAGATAAACATAGTGTCACTAGTATGCCTCTACTTGACTAGCTCGTTTATCAAAGATGGTTATGTTTCCTAGCCATGGACAAAAGAGTTGTCATTTGATTAACGGGATCACATCATTAGGAGAATGATGTGATTGACTTGACCCATTCTGTTAGCTTAGCACTTGATCGTTTAGTATGTTGCTATTGCTTTCTTCATGACTTATACATGTTCCTGTAACTATGAGATTATGCAACTCCCGTTTACTGGAGGAACACTTTGGGTACTACCAAACGTCACAACGTAACTGGGTGATTATAAAGGAGTACTACAGGTGTCTCCAAAGGTACATGTTGGGTTGGCGTATTTCGAGATTAGGTTTTGTCATTCCGATTGTCGGAGAGGTATCTCTGGGCCCTCTCGGTAATGCACATCACTATAAGCCTTGCAAGCAATGTGACCAATGAGTTGGTTACGGGATGATGCATTACGTAACGAGTAAAGAGACTTGCCGGTAATGAGATTGAACTAGGTATTGGATACCGACGATCGAATCTCGGGCAAGTAACATACCGATGACAAAGGGAACAACGTATGTTGTTATGCGGTTTGACCGATAAAGATCTTCGTAGAATATGTAGGAGCCAATATGGGCATCCACGTTCCGCTATTGGTTATTGACCAAGAATAGTTCTAGGTCATGTCTACATAGTTCTCGAACCCGTAGGGTCCGCACGCTTAAGGTTTCGATGACAGTTATATTATGAGTTTATGAGTTTTGATGTACCGAAGGAGTTCAGAGTCCCGGATGAGATCGGGGACATGACGAGGAGTCTCAAAATGGTTGAGACGTAAAGATCGATATATTGGACGACTATATTCGAAGTTCGGAAAGGTTCCGAGTGATTCGGGTATTTTTCGGAGTACCGGAGAGTTACGGGAATTCGTATTGGGCCTCAATGGGCCATACGGGAAAGGAGAGAAAGGGCCAAAAGGGTGGCCGCACCCCTCCCCTTGGACTAGTCCGAATTGGACTAGGGAAGGGGGGCGCACCCTTCCTTCCTTCTCCTTCTCTCTTCCCTTTCCTTCTCTCCTACTCCTACTATATGGAAGGGTTCCTAGTTCTACTAGGAAAAGGGGAATCCTACTCCCGGTGGGAGTAGGACTCCCCTAGGGCGCGCCATAGAGAGGGCCGGCCCTCCCCCTCCTCCACTCCTTTATATACGGGGGCAGGGGGCACCCCATAGACACACAAGTTGATCTACGGATCGTTCCTTAGCCGTGTGCGGTGCCCCCTTCCACCATATTCCACCTCGGTCATATCGTTGCGGAGTTTAGGCGAAGCCCTGCGCCGGTAGAACATCATCATCGTCACCACGCCGTCGTGCTGACGGAACTCATCCCCGAAGCTTTGCTGGATTGAAGCCCGGGGATCGTCATCGAGCTGAACGTGTGCTGAACTCGGAGGTGCCGTACATTCGGTGCTTGGATCGGTCGGATCGTGAAGATGTACGACTACATCAACCGCGTTGTGTTAACGCTTCCGTTTGCGGTCTACGAGGGTACGTGGACATCACTCTCCCCTCTCGTTGCTATGCCATCACCATGATCTTGCGTGTGCGTAGGAAATTTTTTGAAATTAGTACGTTCCCCAACAGTGGCATCCGAGCCTAGGTTTTATGCGTTGATGTTATATGCACGAGTAGAACACAAGTGAGTTGTGGGCGATACAAGTCATACTGCTTACCAGCATGTCATACTTTGGTTCGGCGGTATTGTGAGATGAAGCGGCCCGGACCGACATTACGCATACGCTTACGTGAGACTGGTTTCACCGTTACGAGCACTTGTGCTTAAAGGTGGCTGGCGGGTGTCTGTCTCTCTCACTTTAGCTGAATCGAGTGTGGCTACGCCCGGTCCTTCCGAAGGTTAAAACAACACCAACTTGACGAACTATCGTTGTGGTTTTTATGCGTAGGTAAGAACGGTTCTTGCTAAAGCCCGTAGCAGCCACGTAAAATTTGCAACAACAAAGTAGAGGACGTCTAACTTATTTTTGCAGGGCATGTTGTGATGTGATATGGTCAAGACGTGATGCTATATTTTATTGTATGAGATGATCATGTTTTGTAACCGAAGTTATCGGCAACTGGCAGGAGCCATATGGTTGTCGCTTTATTGTATGAAATGCAAAACGCCCTGTAATTGCTTTACTTTATCTCTAAGCGGTAGCGATAGTCGTAGAAGCAATAGATGGCGTAATGACAATGATGCTACGATGGAGATCAAGGTGTCGCGCCGGTGACGATGGTGATCACGACAGGTGCTTCGAAGATGGAGATCACAAGCACAAGATGATGATGGCCATATCATATCACTTATATTGATTGCATGTGATGTTTATCCTTTATGCATCTTATCTTGCTTTGATTGACGGTAGCATTTTAAGATGATCTCTCACTAATAATCAAGAAGTGTTCTCCCTGAGTATGCACCGTTGCGAAAGTTCTTCGTGCTGAGACACCACGTGATGATCGGGTGTGATAGTGTGACGCCCGGGTAATTAAGCTACAGTGCTCCTCTGCTAATGATGCCACGTCACCTCAATTATAGTTGCTAATCTCGAGTTAGTTCGAAACCGATTCAAATTCAAATTTAAAATATAGGCAAACAATAAAAGTTTTCAAATATTAAAATTTAAATGTTCGGAGTGAACCAAATAATACATAGGTAATTATGGTGGAGGAACCACACTCTTATAAAATGTGTAATTATTCTAAAATGAATAAAACAGTAGCAAAACCGATATTTAAATGCTTTTATAAATAAATAAAATACTAAACTAAATTGTTTTGGGATAAAACCTTTTGTGGCAGTGGTTTCATGGTATTACTAATTTAGGGATCATTTTAATATTAAGTAAAAAGTAAACTTAAAAGAAAGTAAAATAAAAACAAAAAGAAAATAAATAGAAAGAAAAG
>NC_041387.1:81747578-81755150 GCF_002162155.2 Triticum dicoccoides | reverse complement strand
CCTCGTCGTCAACCTTCCCCGAGCCCACTGCCCCGTTCCCTGCTCCGCGATGTGAGCTTCCCCTCCCCTGCACGTTCCTCCCCTTCCCCTCCCCGCGCGCACTCGCGCTTGCCGCGTGCGCCCGCGCCTCTCCACGCCCCTCCCGTCGTCGCCCGCGCGCCCCGGTCCTCCTCCCCGTGTTCGCGAGCCGCACTCGCCCGCGGCTCTGCTGCAGCTGCTTCTGTCGCCGCCCGTCACAGCGCCCGCGAAACCCCCTGGAAGCGCGCGTCCTCTGCCGCGCCACTACGGCCACCTCCACTCCCCCTTGGCCGGAGCCTCGCCGCGCCCCCCTCGCCAGTTCCGTTCGGGCGGATGCCCGACGCACGGTGCCCGTTGCGCCCGTAGCGCCCGATCCACTTTGGCCTATGGGCCAATGACCAATGGGCCAGTGCCCCTTATGGGCCTATGACAAGTGGGGCCTCCAGCCCCAGAACGTAAAAAAATAATAATAAAAAAATAATAAAATAAAAAAAATAAAAAAATATATATATATAAAAAGTAAATCAATAATAAATAATAAAAATAATTAATTTATTAACTAATTAATTAACTTAATTAATTCTGATTAACCTAGCTAATTAAGATTAATTAATCTAATGACTAATTAACCTAATTAACTACTGTTAATTAGCTAACAGAGTATGACAGTGGGGCCCACCCCCCTATTAACACTAATTAGGTTAATTAAAATGTTTAATTAAAAATGTGTCACTGACCAGTGGGACCCACTGGTCAGGTTGACCAGTCAACCCTGTTGACTGCTGACGTCAGCATGACCTCATGCTGATGTCATAAATCCATTTTCGAATTAAATAAAATAATTAATTAAATCTCAGAAATTAATAAAATCTTTAGAAAATCATATCTTTTAATCCGTAACTCGGATTAAAATATTTTCAACATGAAAGTTGCTCAGAACGACGAGACGAATCCGGATACGCAGTCCGTTCGTCCGCCACACACCCCTAACCTATCGAACTCGCAACTTTCCCCCTCCGGCTCCTCTGCCCGAAAACGTGAAACACCGGGAATACTTCCCGAATGTTTCCCCCCTTAACAGGTACCACCTCATACCACGTTAGGGCACACCTAGCACCGCTCTTTATCACGTCACGCATCGTCGTGTTTATGTTTGCATTGTATTCATTGTTTCTTCCCCCTCTTATCTCCGGTAGACTACGAGACCGACGCTGCTGCTGCCCAGTTCGACTACGGAGTTGACGACCCCTCCTTCTTGCCAGAGCAACCAGGCAAGCCCCCCCCTTGATCACCAGATATCGCCTATTCTACTCTATACTGCTTGCATTAGAGTAGTGTAGCATGTTACTGCTTTCGTTAATCCTATTCTGATGCATAGCCTGACATTGTTGCTACATCTGTTGATACCTTACCTGCAATCCTATATGCTTAGTATAGGATGCTAGTTTATCATCATTGGCCCTACATTCTTGTCAGTCTGCCTTGCTATACTATCGGGCCGTGATCACTTGGGAGGTGATCACGGGTATATTACTATACACACATACATACTACAGGTGGTGACTAAAGTCGGGTCAGCTCATTGAGTACCCGCAAGTGATTCTGACGAGGGGGCTGAAAGGACAGGTGGCTCCATCCCGGTAGAGGTGGGCCTGGGTTCCCGACGGCCCTCGACTGTTACTTTGTGGCGGAGCGACAGGGCAGGTTGAGACCACCTAGGAGACAGGTGGGCCTGGCCCTGTTCGGCGTTCGCGGATACTTAACACGCTTAACGAGATCTTGGTATTTGATCTGAGTCGGCTACGAGCCTATACGCACTAACCATCTACGTGGGAGTAGTTATGGGTATCCCGACGTCGTGGTATCAGCCGAAGCACTTTAGACGTCAGCGACGGAGCGGCGCGCGCCGAATTGGACTGGAACGCCACTAGGCTAGGTCTGCTTTCGGCCGCCCTCGCAACGTGCAGGTGTGCTATGGGCGATGGGCCCAGACCCCTGTGCGCTTAGGTTTAGACCGGCGTGCTGGCCTCTCTGTTGTGCCTAGGTGGGGCTGCGACGTGTTGATCTTCCGAGGCCGGGCATGACCCAGGAAAGTGTGTCCGGCCAAATGGGATCGAGCGTGTTGGGTTATGTGGTGCACCCCTGCAGGGAAGTTAATCTATTCGAATAGCCGTGATCTTCGGTAACATGACGACTTGGAGTTGTACCTTGACCTTATGACAACTAGAACCGGATACTTAATAAAACACACCCTTCCAAGTGCCAGATACAACCGGTGGTCGCTCTACCTCAGGGATATGAGGAGGGGATCGCCGGGTAGGTTTATGCTATGCGATGCTACTTGGAGATGCTACTTGGAGATGCTATTTGGAGGACTTCAGTCTACTCTCGTCTACATGCTGCAAGACGAAGGTGACCAGAAGCGTAGTCTTCGATAAGACTAGCTATCCCCCTCTTATTCTGGCATTCTGCAGTTCAGTCCACTGATATGGCCCTTTACACATATACCCATGCATATGTAGTGTAGTTCCTTGCTTGCGAGTACTTTGGATGAGTACACATGGTTGCTTTCTCCCCCCTTTTTCCCCTTTCCCTTTCTTTCTGGTTGTCGCAACCAGATGCTGGAGTTCAGGAGCCAGGCGCCACCGTCGACGATGACCCCTACTACACCGGAGGTGCCCCTACTACGTGCAGCCCGCCGACGACGACCTGGAGTAGTTAGGAGGATCCCAGGCAGGAGGCCTGCGCCTCTTTCGATCTGTATCCCAGTTTGTGCTAGCCATCTTATGGCAACTTGTTTAACTTATGTCTGTACTCAGATATTGTTGCTTCCGCTGACTCGTCTATGATCGAGCACTTGTATTCGAGCCCTCGAGGCCCCTGGCTTGTATGATGATGCTTGTATGACTTATTTTATTTGTAGAGTTGTGTTGTGATATCTTCCCGTGAGTCCCTGATCTTGATCGTACACATTTGCGTGCATGATTAGTGTACGATTGAATCAGGGGCGTCACAAGTTGGTATCAGAGCCGACTGCCTGTAGGAATCCCCCTTCCACACTCCTTGGCCGAAGTCGAGTCTAGACATTACAAAAACTTTTACTAACTTGGCTGTGTGCCTTACGGGCCCACGTCGCCATCGGGTGGTACTAGGATCTTTTACTCCTCGATCTTTACTCTGGGACTCTGATCTCTCCTCTATTCGGGTTAAATGAAGTTTACTAAATCTAACAATAGGATCTCGTTATCACTTTCACCCGGAGAGCCCCTTGTTACTGATGATCGTCTGCTGCACCAGAAGACCGTGAAGATACTCTCCGCTGTTAACCCGAGAACTTATGTTCATCGCATTTGCAATTCCCTTCGACCGTCAACCCTTATGGATAACCACTTGCAGTTGTTATTCTTACATTCATCCCCAGTTGGTCTTGTTATTACCAGATACCTCGAAACACTCGTTGTTGTTTCGATAATCCTTTGAGCTTATCGCCTTGCTGTTCTTTGTCACCTGAATACCCCTATGGATAATTCTCGCACTTATCGAGTATCCGCTCATCCCCAAGTTGTTCATGTGTTTCACAATGGTCTTCGAAATACTAATTGATCCTCCAAAAATCCTTAATAGCTTATTGCTCTGCAATACTTGTCTGCTTGCATTATGGATGCTTTCCATATGTCTGGCAGTATTCGTTAGTATCCTTAGGCATCGTCATTTTGATCCTATTGATTCAGCATGTGTGCGAATGCACACAATCATCTATCAACCCTTCTAAATTATCCTTCCGGCTCAGACATCATTTTTGAACATGAGCTGGTTCTCGACCAAACTATTTGTCGTCAATTGTGCCTCTGGTATATCCAACTTATCCATCCTTGATCAGAGCGACTGCTTCTGATCCTTTGTTTTGGAAATCGAAATTCCTTTATTATCTAAGCATCGAATTATTCCGATGTTCTATAATATGATGCCCGTGCATTCTTCTTCCTCTGGTTGTGTGCCGATACTCACCCCAGATCCTTTGTTCGATTTTATCCGACAATGTCCTTCTTATTCAATAACCTTGAGCCTTTCCTAGGATGTATACCGCCTTTGGTAAATTGTATCCCCTGCTTTGTCAACCATGCTCTGCTTTCGAGCTTGTGTTATTTACTCTTGAAACTTGTGGTATACGTTTCTAAGAAGCCCCTGTGGGTTGAACATATGCCTTCTCTAAACCGTGTGAACCCGAAAGTTTTCACGAGTCATACTCTTCTGGTGCTTCACCAGATAAAATTTCAACACTGCATCTTCATCGAACGTGAGAAGTGAATGAAAGGTTATGCATTGGAGAAGTGGGAGTCGACCTTGAACTTGTGTTCATGCCCATGGACACGATGTAGATCTTATCATTAAAGCTTCTTTTAAATAAATTATTCCTTTGGTATAAGTTCATCTTATATCTAGGATCTGGCCTTTTGCAACCGTGGTTCCGACCATGATTGTTCTTCTTTGATCTCATTTCTCGGACAAGTTAAAACAATTGTCTTCTATGGATCAATACACCAGTCCCACCTTTACTTTGATCTTGTGTCGAGTATTACCCCCTGGTATCTCGAGATTATCATGGAACTGCATAACTCCTTATGAGTTCTTCATCAAGTGCTACCTTCCCACTGATTCTAATTTTTCGCGGGCTCTGAGTTATTGAACACTCAAAGACACCGATAACTGAACCGAGTCCGCTCTTCGGTTCAACAACTCTTCAGTAAGCTTCTATAAGTACGAGTTGGTACCCGATCACGCCATTCCTAGCCTGTTTGGCTATATCGTTATCGTGACGAATTCTAACGGGGCTACCCGGTCCTTCTTCTCGGAGCACAATTTTCGATGATGAACTAACCTTACGTCGGTCCTCATCGTCATATCATTTCGCCTTGAACAACAAGCTTGGTTTCGAGTTTGTGTCGTACCCTTGGTTCCAATAACCTTTCACTTCATCATTACTTGACTTGATGTCGTTACCGATCGATTACATCTTCATGAACTCTCGCGACAAAGGTGTCGTGATCATCAACATTCTGAGCTCATCCAGGATATCAATTGAATTCATGATGAGAAATAACATCCTTGCCCTTGATGAATTGTATTATCGTCGACCACTTTATTGCCTTCCCACCAACACAAGCTTGTTCATGTTTGGTGTTATACCTTGAGTTCCTTGCTATCCAGCAATTGTTCTTCTTTACCTTGGAGTATTACCATCCTTTATGTCAAGAATGTTCTGAGATTTGTTCCACCTCTTGAGAATTCTTGGCATAGAAATACTTCTCACCATCACCATTCTTTATTGGTCCCCGTGTTAATTCCAACAAGTGAACGGTGTTGTTTGGATTCTTTCCTTCTAGCAACCCTATTTTTCTGAAGTTAATGGTCGAAAGTTCATTCTTAGGCTATTGACTATTGAATCACCATTCTGACATTGGTCGTGCAACCCAACCCATATTTCGGGTGCACCTTTCAACCAATGTTTAATTGTGTATGTTTTTCTCGAACATACATCATTATATCATTTGATCTGACAATTGATATCTCCTTGTACACATAATTGTGGAAATCCATCTTTTGAAAATCTCGGTGAATTGTCGCTGAGTTCATCATCTACCTCCTCTTCCTCTCCTTGATTTAATGATGAGCTTTTGTTTCGGAACTCGCTTCCGTAGTAAATTTCCCGAGAATCTTACAATGTCATCTCGTCATTTGTGTTGCACCTTTTCTTCTCTGGCCTCCTAAGTCAGAGGTATCCTGACACCAATCGGATCTGAACCTCGGTCAGATATGATGGCTGGGACATTTCCAAGAGTTATAACATTGGTCTTTTATGACCCGGTAAGGTGATGGCATGTCCAGCACACCTGGCCGGAGGACCTACTACTATAATTTCTTTTTGCAAAGGTTAACCATTCTCTCATGAGGATATCATAGGACTTATTCTATGAGTTGTTCATGATGGATGCCTTGTGTGTCTAAAGTCCGAACTTTGCTTAAAGACCATGTCAATGCTATTACGAAGCATGTATCTGGTACTCCTATCATCAATAAGAACACTTGAAGCACAATGCTAAATTTTCTTACTCAAATTATCCTAACACCGTTGTATGGGTAATGTCTTGAAATTTCTCTCCCCTTACCTAAGGGGTTTTCTAAAATTATATCCTGACATGATATCATGCTCTGCTTGTCATTGGGGAGGATATACCCCCTAATATATGTGTTTAAAACACATTTTCCTTTTCATTGTTTTGTTTAATCTGATAATCTTATTTTCCTTTCCATTGGTTGGTTTAACCTTTCTTGAGGTCAATATAATCTAAGCAGTATTATTCTCCTGCTTATGTAAACACCTCGGTGTACAACTCTGTCAGTAAGGCCCTGTTGAAATTGTCGATAGCATTCCGGTCACCACCGATGGACGAGAACTCTGCCTATTGGTCCGCCTCGTTCAACGAGCAGGAAAATGGTTCTCTTCGTCCCTCGCCCCTGGTACCGACATTATGTCGACATAATTGATAGGCTACCCTCTGACATGCCTTGCTATTGTGACCGTGCGAGATGTCACCGCTCCTATTTTTAACCCACATGGTGGGCCCATAACCCACAGTTCCACAGGATCGAAACCTGACTCTCCTGTACACCCCCTATTCCCAAAGTTATTCCTCACGCGTGGCCTCATGTGTAATTCACGAGCCACCTTCTGATGAGATCATCAATTTGGTATCAGACGCAATACTTATTCCCATTGCTCTGAACCCCTTTCACACTTCGATTCAGGCAACGAACGATTACCTATGCGCTTGAAACTTCTATTTTGCGCCTTCTTGCTATGCTCTCGATATTGTCTTAAATTTCAATTCGAGAGTTACTTTCCGCCACCTTCCTCGTTGTTGCCTACCAGATAATCTACCCTGCAGAGATCCATTCTTCGGTATACCCCCTTAATCTTTCGTTAGTACGATGAAATTTTTGAAGAAAGGATGATGACTTCATCATGATGACCTGAAGCAGAGAAAGGAAGACATCAATATAATGGGTCGACCTCTTCGAGAAGAGCAACCAAGACTGAGAAGATCCGTTAGCATTTCGTAATTAGATCCCTCCCCCCTTACTCCTGCTCCTAAATCTCGGGACGAGATTTCTTGTAGTGGAGGAGAATTGTGACGCCCGGGTAATTAAGCTACAGTGCTCCTCTGCTAATGATGCCACGTCACCTCAATTATAGTTGCTAATCTCGAGTTAGTTCGAAACCGATTCAAATTCAAATTTAAAATATAGGCAAACAATAAAAGTTTTCAAATATTAAAATTTAAATGTTCGGAGTGAACCAAATAATACATAGGTAATTATGGTGGAGGAACCACACTCTTATAAAATGTGTAATTATTCTAAAATGAATAAAACAGTAGCAAAACCGATATTTAAATGCTTTTATAAATAAATAAAATACTAAACTAAATTGTTTTGGGATAAAACCTTTTGTGGCAGTGGTTTCATGGTATTACTAATTTAGGGATCATTTTA
>NC_041387.1:81745584-81747568 GCF_002162155.2 Triticum dicoccoides | reverse complement strand
GAGAAGTGGGAGTCGACCTTGAACTTGTGTTCATGCCCATGGACACGATGTAGATCTTATCATTAAAGCTTCTCTTAAATAAATTATTCCTTTGGTATAAGTTCATCTTATATCTAGGATCTGGCCTTTTGCAACCGTGGTTCCGACCATGATTGTTCTTCTTTGATCTCATTTCTCGGACAAGTTAAAACAATTGTCTTCTATGGATCAATACACCAGTCCCACCTTTACTTTGATCTTGTGTCGAGTATTACCCCCCTGGTATCTCGAGATTATCATGGAACTGCATAACTCCTTATGAGTTCTTCATCAAGTGCTACCTTCCCACTGATTCCAATTTTTCGCGGGCTCTGAGTTATTGAACACTCAAAGACACCGATAACTGAACCGAGTCCGCTCTTCGGTTCAACAACTCTTCAGTAAGCTTCTATAAGTACGAGTTTGTACCCGATCACGCCATTCCTAGCCTGTTTGTCTATATCATTGTCGTGACGATTCTAACTGTGCTACCTGGTCCTTATTCTTGGAGCACCAATTTTCGATGATGAACTAACCTTATGTCGATCCTCATCGTCATATCATTTCGCCTTGAACAACAAGCTTGGTTTCGAGTTTGTGTCGTACCCTTGGTTCCAATAACCTTTCACTTCACCATTACTTGACTTGATGTCGTTACCGATCGATTACATCTTCATGAACTCTCGCGACAAAGGTGTCGTGATCATCAATGTTCTGAGCTCATCCAGGATATCAATTGAATTCATGATGAGAAATAACATCCTTGCCCTCGATGAATTGTATTATCGTCTACCACTTTATTGCCTTCCCACCAACACAAGCTTGTTCATGCTTGGTGTTATACCTTGAGTTCCTTGCTACCCAGCAGTTGATCTTCCTTACCTCGGAAGTATTACCATCTCTTTTTGTCAAGAATGTGGTGGGAATTTCACCACCTCTTAAGAATTCTTGATATCAAAATGCTTCTTGCCATCTTCGTTCATTTCTTGGTCCCCGTGTTAATTCCAACAAGTGAACGATGTTGTTTGGGATTCTTCCTTCTAGCAACCCTATTTTTTTTTGAAGTTAATGGTCGAAAGTTCATTCTTAGGCTATTGACTATTGAATCACCATTCTGACATTGGTCGTGCAACCCAACCCATATTTCGGGTGCACCTTTCAACCAATGTTTAATTGTGTATGTTTTTCTAGGACATACATCATTATATCATTTGATCTGACAATTGATATCTCCTTGTACACATAATTGTGGAAATCCATCTTTTGAAAATCTCGGTGAATTGTCGCTGAGTTCATCATCTACCTCCTCTTCCTCTCCTTGATTTAATGATGAGCTTTTGTTTCGGAACTCCCTTCCGTAGTAAATTTCCCGAGAATCTTACAATGTCATCTCGTCATTTGTGTTGCACCTTTTCTTCTCTGGCCTCCTAAGTCAGAGGTATCCTGACACCAATCGGATCTGAACCTCGGTCAGATATGATGGCTGGGACATTTCCAAGAGTTATAACATTGGTCTTTTATGACCCGGTAAGGTGATGGCATGTCCAGCACACCTGGCCGGAGGACCTACTACTATAATTTCTTTTTGCAAAGGTTAACCATTCTCTCATGAGGATATCATAGGACTTATTCTATGAGTTGTTCATGATGGATGCCTTGTGTGTCTAAAGTCCGAACTTTGCTTAAAGACCATGTCAATGCTATTACGAAGCATGTATCTGGTACTCCTATCATCAATAAGAACACTTGAAGCACAATGCTAAATTTTCTTACTCAAATTATCCTAACACCGTTGTATGGGTAATGTCTTGAAATTTCTCTCCCCTTACCTAAGGGGTTTTCTAAAATTATATCCTGACATGATATCATGCTCTGCTTGTCATTGGGGAGGATATACCCCCTAATATATGTGTTTAAAACACATTTTCCTTTTCATTGTTTTGTTTAATCTGATAATCTTATTTTC
>NC_041387.1:81734804-81743955 GCF_002162155.2 Triticum dicoccoides | reverse complement strand
TCCCCTCCCCGCGCGCACTCGCGCTTGCCGCGTGCGCCCGCGCCTCTCCACGCCCCTCCCGTCGTCGCCCGCGCGCCCCGGTCCTCCTCCCCGTGTCCGCGAGCCGCACTCGCCCGCGGCTCTGCTGCAGCTACTTCTGTCGCCGCTCGTCACAGCGCCCGCGAAACCCCCTGGAAGCGCGCGTCCTCTGCCGCGCCACTACGGCCACCTCCACTCCCCCTTGGCCGGAGCCTCGCCGCGCCCCCCTCGCCAGTTCCGTTCGGGCGGATGCCCGACGCACGGTGCCCGTTGCGCCCGTAGCGCCCGATCCACTTTGGCCTATGGGCCAATGACCAATGGGCCAGTGCCCCTTATGGGCCTATGACAAGTGGGGCCTCCAGCCCCAGAACGTAAAATAATAATAATAATAATAATAATAAAATAAAAAAATAAAAATATATATATATATAAAAAAATAAATCAATAATAAATAATAAAAATAATTAATTTATTAACTAATTAATTAACTTAATTAATTCTGATTAACCTAGCTAATTAAGATTAATTAATCTAATGACTAATTAACCTAATTAACTACTGTTAATTAGCTAACAGAGTATGACAGTGGGGCCCACCCCCCTATTAACACTAATTAGGTTAATTAAAATGTTTAATTAAAAATGTGTCACTGACCAGTGGGACCCACTGGTCAGGTTGACCAGTCAACCCTGTTGACTGCTGACGTCAGCATGACCTCATGCTGATGTCATAAATCCATTTTCGAATTAAATAAAATAATTAATTAAATCTCAGAAATTAATAAAATCTTTAGAAAATCATATCTTTTAATCCATAACTCGGATTAAAATATTTTCAACATGAAAGTTGCTCAGAACGACGAGACGAATCCGGATACGCAGTCCGTTCGTCCGCCACACACCCCTAACCTATCGAACTCGCAACTTTCCCCCTCCGGCTCCTCTGCCCGAAAACGCGAAACACCGGGAATACTTCCCGAATGTTTCCCCCCTTAACCGGTACCACCTCATACCACGTTAGGGCACACCTAGCACCGCTCTTTATCACGTCACGCATCGTCGTGTTTATGTTTGCATTGTATTCATTGTTTCTTCCCCCTCTTATCTCCGGTAGACTACGAGACCGACGCTGCTGCTGCCCAGTTCGACTACGGAGTTGACGACCCCTCCTTCTTGCCAGAGCAACCAGGCAAGCCCCCCCCTTGATCACCAGATATCGCCTATTCTACTCTATACTGCTTGCATTAGAGTAGTGTAGCATGTTACTGCTTTCGTTAATCCTATTCTGATGCATAGCCTGACATTGTTGCTACATCTGTTGATACCTTACCTGCAATCCTATATGCTTAGTATAGGATGCTAGTTTATCATCATTGGCCCTACATTCTTGTCAGTCTGCCTTGCTATACTATCGGGCCGTGATCACTTGGGAGGTGATCACGGGTATATTACTATACACACATACATACTACAGGTGGTGACTAAAGTCGGGTCAGCTCATTGAGTACCCGCAAGTGATTCTGACGAGGGGGCTGAAAGGACAGGTGGCTCCATCCCGGTAGAGGTGGGCCTGGGTTCCCGACGGCCCTCGACTGTTACTTTGTGGCGGAGCGACAGGGCAGGTTGAGACCACCTAGGAGACAGGTGGGCCTGGCCCTGTTCGGCGTTCGCGGATACTTAACACGCTTAACGAGATCTTGGTATTTGATCTGAGTCGGCTACGAGCCTATACGCACTAACCATCTACGTGGGAGTAGTTATGGGTATCCCGACGTCGTGGTATCAGCCGAAGCACTTTAGACGTCAGCGACGGAGCGGCGCGCGCCGAATTGGACTGGAACGCCACTAGGCTAGGTCTGCTTTCGGCCGCCCTCGCAACGTGCAGGTGTGCTATGGGCGATGGGCCCAGACCCCTGTGCGCTTAGGTTTAGACCGGCGTGCTGGCCTCTCTGTTGTGCCTAGGTGGGGCTGCGACGTGTTGATCTTCCGAGGCCGGGCATGACCCAGGAAAGTGTGTCCGGCCAAATGGGATCGAGCGTGTTGGGTTATGTGGTGCACCCCTGCAGGGAAGTTAATCTATTCGAATAGCCGTGATCTTCGGTAACATGACGACTTGGAGTTGTACCTTGACCTTATGACAACTAGAACCGGATACTTAATAAAACACACCCTTCCAAGTGCCAGATACAACCGGTGGTCGCTCTACCTCAGGGATATGAGGAGGGGATCGCCGGGTAGGTTTATGCTATGCGATGCTACTTGGAGATGCTACTTGGAGATGCTATTTGGAGGACTTCAGTCTACTCTCGTCTACATGCTGCAAGACGAAGGTGACCAGAAGCGTAGTCTTCGATAAGACTAGCTATCCCCCTCTTATTCTGGCATTCTGCAGTTCAGTCCACTGATATGGCCCTTTACACATATACCCATGCATATGTAGTGTAGTTCCTTGCTTGCGAGTACTTTGGATGAGTACTCACGGTTGCTTTCTCCCCCCTTTTTCCCTTTCCCTTTCTTTCTGGTTGTCGCAACCAGATGCTGGAGTTCAGGAGCCAGGCGCCACCGTCGATGATGACCCCTACTACACCGAAGGTGCCCCTACTACGTGCAGCCCGCCGACGACGACCTGGAGTAGTTAGGAGGATCCCAGGCAGGAGGCCTGCGCCTCTTTCGATCTGTATCCCAGTTTGTGCTAGCCATCTTATGGCAACTTGTTTAACTTATGTCTGTACTCAGATATTGTTGCTTCCGCTGACTCGTCTATGATCGAGCACTTGTATTCGAGCCCTCGAGGCCCCTGGCTTGTATGATGATGCTTGTATGACTTATTTTATTTGTAGAGTTGTGTTGTGATATCTTCCCGTGAGTCCCTGATCTTGATCGTACACATTTGCGTGCATGATTAGTGTACGATTGAATCGGGGGCGTCACAGATAGGCTCTACGTTCAAATACAACGGGTGCAAAACAGTTCCACATGCGGAATACTCAGGTCATACTTGACGAGCCTAGCATATACAGATATGGCCTCGGAACACGGAGACCGAAAGGTCGAACGTGAATCATATAGTAGATATGATCAACATAGTGATGTTCACCATTGAAACTACTCCATCTCACGTGATGATCGGACATGGTTTAGTTGATTTGGATCACGTGATCACTTAGATGACTAGAGAGATGTCTGTCTAAGTGGGAGTTCTTAAGTAATATGATTAATTGAACTTAAATTTATCATGAACTTAGTCCTGATAGTATTTTGCAAATTATGTTGTAGATCAATAGCTTGCGTTGTTGCTTTCATATGTTTATTTTGATATGTTCCTAGAGAAAATTGTGTTGAAAGATGTGAGTAGCAATGATGCGGATTTGATCCGTGATCTGAGGTTTATCCTCATTGCTGCACAGAAGAATTATGTCCTTAATGCACCGCTAGGTGACAGACCTATTGCAGGAGCAGATGCAGACGTTATGAACGTTTGGCTAGCTCAATATGATGACTACTTGATAGTTTAGTGCACCATGCTTAACGGCTTAGAATCGGGACTTCAAAGACGTTTTGAACGTCATGGACCATATGAGATGTTCCAGGAGTTGAAGTTAATATTTCAAGCAAATACCCGAGTTGAGAGATATGAAGTCTCCAACAAGTTCTATGGCTAAAAGATGGAGGAGAATCGCTCAACTAGTGATCACGTGCTCAAATTGTCTGGGTACTACAATGGCTTGAATCAAGTGGGAGTTAATCTTCCAGATAAGATAGTGATTGACAGAGTTCTCTAGTCACCATCACCAAGTTAGTAGAACTTTGTGATGAACTATAGTATGCAAGGGATGACGAAAACGATTCCTGAGCACTTCGTGATGTTGAAACCAACGAAGGTAGAAATCAAGAAAGAGCATCAAGTGTTCATGGTTGACAAGATCACTAGTTTTAAGAAAAGGGCAAAGGGAAAGAAAGGAGAACTTCAAGTAGAATGACAAGCAAGTTGTCACTCCCACGAAGAAACCCAAAGCTGAACCAAAGCCTGAAACTGAGTGCTTACACTGCAAAGGAAATGGTCATTGGAAACGGAAATACCCTGAATATTTGGTGGATAAGAAGGATGGCAAAGTGAACAAGGGTATATTTGATATACAGGTTATTGATGTGTACCTTACTAGTGTTTATAGTAACCCCTGAGTATTTGATACTTGTTCGGTTGCTAAGATTAGTAACTCGAAACAAGAGTTACAGAGTAAACAGAAACTAGTTGAGGGTGAAGTGACGATGTGTGTTGGAAGTGGTTCCAAGATTGATATGATCATCATCGCACACTCCCTATACTTTTGGGATTAGTGTTAAACCTAAATAAATGTTATTTGGCGTTTGCGTTGAGCATGAATATGATTTGATCATGTTTATTGCAAAACGGTTATTCATTTAAAGTTAAAGAATAATTGTTATTCTGTTTACATGAATAAGACCTTCGATGGTTATACACCCAATGAAAATAGTTTGTTGGATCTCGATCGTAGTGATACACATATTCATAATATTGATGCCAAAAGATGCAAAGTTAATAATGATAGTGCAACTTATTTGTGGCACTGCCGTTTGGGTCATATCGGTGTAAAGCGCATGAAGAAACTCCATAAAAATGGATTTTCGGAATTATTTGGTTGTGAATCATTTGATGTTTGCGAACCGTGCCTTTTGGGCAAGATGACTAAAACTCCGTTCTCCGGAACAATGGAACGAGCTACTGACTTGTTGGAAATAATGCATACCGATGTATGCGATCCAATGAGTGTTGATGCTCGTGGCAAGTATCGTTATTTTCTGACCTTCACAGATGATTTGAGCAGATATGGGTATATCTACTTAATGAAGCACAAGTCTGAAACATTTAAAAAGTTCAAAGAATTTCAGAGTGAAGTGAAGAATCATCGTAACAAGAAAATAAAGTTTCTGCGATTTGATCGCAGAAACAAATATTTGAGTTACAAGTTTGGTCTTCAATTAAAACAATGTGAAATAGTTTCGCAACTCACGCCACCTGGAACACCACAATGTAATGGTGTGTCCGAACGTCATAATCGTACTTTACTAGATATGATGCGATCTATGATGTCTCTTATCAGTTTACCACTATCGTTTTGGGGCTATGCATTAGAGACAACTGCATTCACGTTTAATAGGGCACCATCTAAATCCGTTGAGATGACACCGTATGAACTATGGTTTAGCAGTAAACCTAAGCTGTCGTTTCTTAAAGTTTGGAGTTGCGATGCTTATATGAAAAAGGTTTTTAACTTGATAAGCTCGAACCCAAATCGGAGAAGTGCGTCTTCATAGAATACCCAAAGGAAACTGTTGGGTACACCTTCTATCACAGATCCGAAGGCAAAACATTCGTTGCTAAAATGGATCCTTTCTAGAGAAGGAGTTTCTCTCGAAAGAAGTGAGTGGGAGGAAAGTAGAACTTGATGAGGTAACTGTACCTGCTCCCTTGTTGGAAAGTAGTTTATCACAGAAATCAGTTCCAGTGATTCCTACACCAATTAGTGAGGAAGTTAATGATGATGATCATGAAACTTTAGATCAAGTTGCTACCAAACCTCGTAGGTCTTCTAGAGTAAGATCCACACCAGAGTGGTGCGGTAATCATGTTCTCGAAGTCATGTTACTAGACCATGATGAACCTACGAACTATGAGGAAGCGATGATGAGCCCAGATTCCGCGAAATGGCATGAGGCCATAAAATCTGAGATATGATCCATGTATGAGAACAAAGTATGGACTTTGATTGACTTGCTCGATGATCAGCAAGCCATGTTAAATAAATGGATCTTCAAGAGGAATACGGACACTGATAGTAGTGTTACTGTCTACTAAGCTCGACTTGTTGCAAAAGGTTTTCGACAAGTTCAAGGTGTTGAATACGATGAGATTTTCTCACTCATAATGATGCTTAAGTCTGTCCGAATCATGTTAGCAATTGCCACATTTTATGAAATCAGGCAAATGGATGTCAAAAAACTGCATTCCTTAATGGATTTATTAAAGAAGAGTTGCATATGATGCAACCAGAAGGTTTTGTCAATCCTAAAGATGCTAACAAAATGTGCAAGCTCCAGCGATCCATCTATGGACTGGTGCAAGCATCTCAGAGTTGGAATATACGCTTTGATAAGTTGATCAAAGCATATAGTTTTATACAGACTTTCGGTGAAGCCTGTATTTACAATAAAGTGAGTGGGAGCACTACCGCCTTTCTGATAAATATATGTGAGTAACATATTGTTGATCAGAAATGATGTAGAATTTTTCTGGAAAGCATAAAGGAGTATTTGAAAGGAGTTCTTTAAAGAAAGACCTCAGTAAAGCTACTTACATATTGAGCATCAAGATCTATTGAGATAGATCAAGACGCTTAATAAGATTTTCAATTAGTACATACCTTGACAAGATTTTGAAGTAGTTCAAAAATGGAACAGTCAAAGAAAGAGTTCTTGCCTGTGTTGCAAAGGTGTGAAATTGAGTAAGACTCAAATCCCGACCACGGCAGAAAATAGAAAAGAGAATGAAAGTCATTCCCTATGCCTCAGTCATATGTTTTATAAAGTATGCTATGCTATGTACCAGACCTATTGTATACCTTGTTCTGAATTTGGTAAGGGAATACAATAGTGATCTAGGAGTAGATCACTGGACATTGGTCAAGAATATCCTTAGTAAGGACTAAGGAAAGATTTCTCGATTATGGAGGTGATAAAAGAGCCCGTCGTAAATAGTTACATCGGTGCAAGCTTTTTACACCGATCCAGATGACTCTAAGTCTCAATCTGGATACATATTGAAAGTGGGAGCAATTAGCTAGAGTAGCTCTGTGCAGAGCATTGTAGACATAGAATATTTGCAAAATACATACGGCTCTGAATGTGACAGACCCGTTGACTAAGCTTCTCTCACGAGCAAAACATGATCACACCTTAGTACTCTTTGGGTGTTAATCACATAACAATGTGAACTAGATTATTGACTCTAGTAAACCCTTTGGGTGTTGATCACATGACGATGTGAACTATAGGTATTAATCACATACAGATGTGAATATTGGTGTTAAATCACATGATGATGTGAACTAGATTATTGACTCTAGTGCAAGTGGGAGACTGAAGGAAATATGCCCTAGAGGCAATAATAAAGTTATTATTTATTTCCTTATATCATGATAAATGTTTGTTATTCATGCTAGAATTGTATTAACCGGAAACATAATACATGTGTGAATACATAGATAAACATAGTGTCACTAGTATGCCTCTACTTGACTAGCTCGTTTATCAAAGATGGTTATGTTTCCTAGCCATGGACAAAAGAGTTGTCATTTGATTAACGGGATCACATCATTAGGAGAATGATGTGATTGACTTGACCCATTCTGTTAGCTTAGCACTTGATCGTTTAGTATGTTGCTATTGCTTTCTTCATGACTTATACATGTTCCTGTAACTATGAGATTATGCAACTCCCGTTTACCGGAGGAACACTTTGGGCACTACCAAACGTAACAACGTAACTGGGTGATTATAAAGGAGTACTACAGGTGTCTCCAAAGGTACATGTTGGGTTGACGTATTTCGAGATTAGGTTTTGTCACTCCGATTGTCGGAGAGGTATCTCTGGGCCCTCTCGGTAATGCACATCACTATAAGCCTTGCAAGCAATATGACCAATGAGTTGGTTACGGGATGATGCATTACGTAACGAGTAAAGAGACTTGCCGGTAACGAGATTGAACTAGGTATTGGATACCGACGATCGAATCTCGGGCAAGTAACATACCGATGACAAAGGGAACAACGTATGTTGTTATGCGGTTTGACCGATAAAGATCTTCGTAGAATATGTAGGAGCCAATATGGGCATCCAGGTTCCGCTATTGGTTATTGACCAAGAATAGTTCTAGGTCATGTCTACATAGTTCTCAAACCCGTAGGGTCCGCACGCTTAAGGTTTCGATGAAAGTTATATTATGAGTTTATGAGTTTTGATGTACCGAAGGAGTTGGAGTCCCGGATGAGATCGGGGACATGACGAGCAGTCTCGAAATGGTCGAGACGTAAAGATCGATATATTGGACGACTATATTCGGAGTTCGGAAAGGTTACGAGTGATTCGGGTATTTTTCGGAGTACCGGAGAGTTACGGGAATTCGTATTGGGCCTCAATGGGCCATACGGGAAAGGAGAGAAAGGGCCAAAAGGGTGGCCGCACCCCTCCCCTTGGACTAGTCCGAATTGGACTACGGAAGGGGGGCGCACCCTTCCTTCCTTCTCCTTCTCTCTTCCCTTTCCTTCTCTCCTACTCCTACTATATGGAAGGGTTCCTAGTTCTACTAGGAAAAGGGGAATCCTACTCCCGGTGGGAGTAGGACTCCCCTAGGGCGCGCCATAGAGAGGGCCGTCCCTCCCCCACCTCCACTCTTTTATATACGGGGGCAGGGGCCACCCCATAGACACACAAGTTGATCTACGGATCGTTCCTTAGCCGTATGCGGTGCCCCCTTCCACCATATTCCACCTCGGTCATATCATTGCGGAGTTTAGGCGAAGCCCTGCGCCGGTAGAACATCATCATCGTCACCACGCCGTCGTGCTGACGGAACTCATCCCCGAAGCTTTGCTGGATCGGAGCCCGGGGATCGTCATCGAGCTGAACGTGTGCTGAACTCGGAGGTGCCGTACATTCGGTGCTTGGATCGGTCGGATCGTGAAGATGTACGACTACATCAACCGCGTTGTGTTAACGCTTCCATTTGCGGTCTACGAGGGTACGTGGACATCACTCTCCCCTCTCGTTGCTATGCCATCACCATGATCTTGCGTGTGCGTAGGAAATTTTTTGAAATTACTACGTTCCCCAACAAGTTGCTCGTGCAATAGAGGTGGTTTGGACCTAGGGTTTGTGCTCGGGCGGGCCAGATCTGGGCCCATGGTGGGTCGGGGCTTCTGCTCCGGGTGGGTGGGGATTGTCTTGGTTCGGGTGTCGGTCGGATGCGGCGTTGTCCAAGGCCCTGCGGGGCGCAATGGCGGCTTTGCTGCTGTGGTTTCGTGGTGGTGCGAACTAGGTCGCTGGCGTGTTTTCG